>NW_027112258.1:415615-430923 GCF_000696795.3 Halyomorpha halys | reverse complement strand
AAAAAAAAAAAATACTTCAGAGGGAGCACTTCTGGAAACTCTGAATTTATGCCCGCAAAATTTGTCGATGAGGATGAGACCTGGCTGAAATCAAAGACCATTTCATTGTAAAATGATATATGCCGAGCTCAATCAAAATCGTTGAAGTCGTCTTTAAGAACATGGAAAAATCGATTAAAAAAATAATTACATATATATTTGGCGATACTTGGTTAAATTATATTATACTTAGTCTCAGGGATCTTAAAAGGTATATCTTTGGTGAAAACTCAAATTCAAAATTCTTCATGTCTCAATTATTTTGAACACTTCTTGGAATAATTAGATCTGTATAAGTAAAAATAAAACGAAAATTATACAAGAAACAAAACAATCGATTATTGAAAAACAATAATATCAAAAAAATTTATTCGTCAATGTTTGGAATAAAAAACAAAATAAACATTGGTTATAGCGCTAAATATTGATATTGAAGCATTGCGTAATAAGAATTTTCTCAATCGTGTATAATTGTGAATAGGCGCAGCTAACTTTACTCTTGGAGATCCATTAACTTTACCCTTCCTGGAAGCTCTCGAGATAATCTCAAGAATACACATTTAACAGGGAACCCATCTTCACCACACCCTTCATGAGTTGATCGGCTTAATTTCTGGGGAGAAAAAAAATCCCTAAAGTACAGAGAGCAGATTCATTTTGTTTGTTTTTCAGATATGTTAAATTTTGTTTTTTAATCCTGTTCATTACTCTAATAACGATAACGTTATAAGAGAGAGAATAAAAACGCGAGGATAGTGCCTGAAGGAATCCAATGGTAGAAGAATAAAAAAAAAAGTTTTTTCCCTATAGCATTGTGAATTTTATCTTTTGGCAAAATATAATAATATGGAGACATGGAAGAAAACTCGCGCATCACTCAACTCTCACTGATCAACTTGAAAGACGGAAATTTTAAGCGATAAATGTTTATTTCTCTCTTGCTATAAAAATTCGTATTCAAGCAATTCTCGAGATGCTAATAATATATAATTCCATTGATTGTTCATTTTAATATTTTTTTTATTACAGTTAACAAAGCAAATTGGCTTATTATTTCGGAGAAACAAAATTAAAAATTTTAATGAGGATAAAGTCTTGTTGACATAAAAGATTATTAAGTTTATATTGATGAGCTGAGTTTAATTAAAATTACTCCAGCCGTTTTGAGAATATTGAAAAAAAAATTTAATATCGATTTTAGTAGCACTTGACCAGTGAGTCGATTTTATAATGAAGTTATTCCCAGCACCCAGCAAGAGAGTGGCAAGTAATTCATACAGTGCCTGCTAGATGGTGCAGTGAGAAATTCGACTTGTTTTAAGAGTTACAACTTTTTTTTTTTGTAAGAGTTACACCTTTTCAAACTGTTTCAAAACGTTAAAAAAAAATTATTTTTCATTCAAGACTCCATATCACATCTAAATGGCTGTTCCTCCAAAAAAAAAAATGTTTTTTAGAGTAGACCAAAAGAAATATAATTGATTTTTGGTCAATTAAATATTTTTCTGTTTTAAGTAGAAATAACACATAAGTGCTTCTGTAACTTACATATAAAATTCAAGAGTTGTTGACAGAGGGAATTAGGTATTAAGATTTATATTACATACCCTGTAAATATAACTTATATATACTGAAATTATTGAAAAAATGGAGTGAGAAAAACGTTTTTTGGTTCTATTTCTAAATCTTCAACTACTTTTCAACAGTCTTAATGTCTCGAAACATTGGTTAATGGAGTTACGCCACTTTGGATTGAAACCGCTTATACATTCGTAAGGTTTTATCTTTATATATTTATGTTTTTATTTTAATAAATCATTTTAAAAGAAATATTTTCCCAGCGGATGTTGGTTGCAGTGGTTGATGAATGCCGATTCGGCACTGTGGCAGAAAGCGTTCTCGATCGTCCCTTCATCCTCGTTACCGTTCCGTTTTATATAATTATTCGGTCCTGTTGAAACCGCGGCTTGCTCAAAACCGGCCATAAAACATTTTTATTACCTTCAGCAAAAGGGGCCTTCAGTAATGAAGATATGTTACCTACCCCCACAGACCCAAATTACCGTATTGTATCCCTACATCATATTTTTTTTCTTCTCTTTTTTTTTTCTTTTTAAACGTATAAAGTATAATTACTCCATATTCCTGATAATTTATGCAAGCAATTTGCACCGGATGCTCCCAACATCAAAAGTATATCTGTGATTTAACAAAAAAAAACAAACGAAAAAAAGTGGTAGAATGCATGCAACGAGTCTAATGTTCTTGCCAGGGGAGGGAGGGGGGTGCAATTAGGACTTCTTTCAGAAAAAAAACACCAATTAAATACGCTCACTAAATTGCGTTTAAAATCTTTTTTTTATTAGTACATAATATTTTGTATTAGTACTTATTTATATTAATATTTTTATTTTGCAATATTACATTATGTCTTTTTTTTTCAATAATAAGTGAGTTTAAATGATGAATAATCGAAAAACGAAAACAGAAAAATGTAAATTTTCTGTTCATACACCAATCTTCTACCCCAGAAAGGTTCAATTTATATTATATAAATATTTAGTGATTTTCTTTTTTCATCCTTTCACAAATTTGTCTTTATTATAAAAAATATTTACAATACACCGATGTTTTGGAGTCCTACTCGTTCTTCAGGGTACTTCTGCAAATTTGAAAAACAATGCAACAATAACGTGATAATGAAAACCTATTTAACAATTACTATTTAAATATTACTTAACAATCTGTATAAATTAATCTATTATAACAATAATATGTTGTGTCTTCTTGACTCCCTATGTCTAAAATCCACTATTTTACTTCGTCACTTTTTTTTTTTTTTAATTCAATGTTTCGGGAAACCACTAACTAACTCTTCAGCATCTTTATCACACAGAAACTTCATCTTCATCCTAATCCTTGTTATGTCTGCGTTTTTGAAGACAGTGAAGTACTCCTAAACGTCGGTGTAGTGTAAATATTTTTTATAATTAAGAAAAATTTCGGAAAGGAGAAAAACAAAAACTCGCTAAATATTTATATAATTATTTTTTTTCGATTATTACTCCCGGTTATTTCTAGACCTTTTTGTGAGTACTGTATTTTATTTAAATTTGAATGGGAAATTAGTTGGGGAGCTTACCTCACCTTGAACACTTCTACAGTTTGAGGGGTTAAAGGAAACTTAATTTCGCTATTACCTATTACCTCAGTGTTATAAAGCTTCGTTCTATATATTTCCCGTCTTTATCATTTATAGTTTTTAGGCTATCAATGATTTTATTTTAAAGAGATTTCTGATGAAGTTTATTTTAAACATGCCCTCACTACAGCAAGTTTTATTTCTTTGAATAATAAAGTTTATGCCCTGTAGTAATAGATTGCGACTCGCATCAATGATTTCAGTTTCCTACAAAAATTAAATTTTCCATAATGAAAAGATGTTTTCCACGAGATCGTAAT
Organism: Halyomorpha halys; assembly: GCF_000696795.3. NCBI lineage: Eukaryota > Metazoa > Arthropoda > Insecta > Hemiptera > Pentatomidae > Halyomorpha > Halyomorpha halys. The sequence continues at coordinate 427,422 of NW_027112258.1, read as the reverse complement.
TAGGACGTTTTGATCGACTGGGCCTAGGAAATCACGACATCTATTTTCTATTAGATTTTGACTTATCAATGTAAAAACATTTTTTTTTTAATGTGAAAATTTAAAAAATCCAATTTTGTTTTTCATATGAAACTGGCACTTAGGGAAATGGGAAACTTTAAATCCTGATTTAGCACAAAATAAAACATAATGAATTGTTGAAAAATGTGTTTTTTTTTAAACATTCTTTTAAAACTTTGTTTTGATTATTTTTATACAGCGCTCCAGCAGCATTACACATTAGCCGAAAATTAAATTTTTCATTTAAATTTCGTAGAGGAGAGAGATTTTTGCTAACGTTGATCAAGGTAATTGATTAGAATCCCCTTAAATATTTACTTTATCCACCTGCTAATACTTTTCAGTATCTATATATTACTGTAATACAGTATCTATATATAACTATTATAATATAATATTTATGAATTATTATACTATAATATTTAATGTATTAAAATTCCAAAAATCATGTTTCACAAAAGATTTCAGAATCGCTCTTTGTAATCAATGAAGATGATGGCGAAATTGCTATTTGAGAAATTACAGTAATTAGAAAGGTTTTGACAGTATTTTGAAAATTTTAAATGAATGAGACCCAGAACGCATTATTATGCAGAATGTTCATGATGAAAATAAGTATTTTGTGGGAAAATATTCCTCGGTTAATTAATTAACTTATTGCATTTATCTATTACAATAATTGCATCATATTTACGTATTATTTTATTGAATATTAACTGCATAAATAGTAAAATAAGAATTGTAGAATTTCCTGAAGTCGGTATACTAAAAAAATGGATGTGACTTATATTTTTGACTCGAGAACTTAATCAATTATTTTACTGTTATTTAATAGTGTACGTTAAATATTTTCCAACCTGCTGTATTTTAAATTTAATTTCTAGTTGAAGGAACTGGATTCATATCATTCATCTAATTAAGTAATTCTTAGCAGGAGGTACGATACTTAAAACTTCAAAGTTATAGTATAAATATTTTCAATGAAGACACAAATTATAGTCACAATGCAGAGAAAATAAAAAAAACCCAACACGAATTAGGAAGATTTATGACTCTATAAGAAATTATTCTCTCCACGTACAAATACATGGATCACTTTCTGAATTTATAATTAAGCTTTCGGCCTCCAGCAAGGAATTAAAACGAAAGTCCATCTCTAGGGAGGCTGTACAAAAAAAAAAACAAGAAAAAACACAAACAAAGAAAAGAAAAAGAAAAAAGCGCTTTTGTTTAGAGGTTTGCTGAGAGTATGTGGAGGTACCTAGGTCATCACCAAGATAAGCGTTGGCCATTCCTTTATCGCCTCAAACACTAACGATATTTGATACCATCTCAATGTGAAGGAGGCCAACATAAATGTTATCCCTTACATTTTCCTACTCCATGTACTACCGAGGAAAATTTACCCTCGGTGCCGAGATTATAAAAAAAAAAACACAAATTAATTTTTAAAAAACTTTAATAAATTCAAATTGAAGAAATGAGAATAATCAAAAATATGTTGAAATAATTGTGAATTTAAAATTTGCAACTAACTGTAGGAAGATGTTCAGGGTGGTAGTCAGGAATGGTACACAAAATAGCAGAAAAATATATTTATTAGTAACGTTTCGCCCGACTTTGCAGGGATTCAGTAGGTTTAAATGAAAACAAGACACAAAAGCATGATAAGAGTGTATAACATTATAATATTACATCTCGTGTAGAATGTTTGTGGCTTAAGCGCAATTAACTCAGCCTCCATTGGCTCGTGACCAGTGACGCGGTTACATGGCTGTATTGGGATCTCGAAGAGCCTAGCTCTACCCTTTATAGAGTGGGCTCAGGGATCATCAGGTCGAGAGGGTAAATGTTGTATATAATAGTGTAAATGTGATTAATGATTATGATATTTTTTATTGTTTAATTAGTTCAACATTGTATTTTGTCTCATTTTATTGTATCCTTATTTTTTCAATATTCTTCCCTCTTCTCTCAGTCCGCTGGGGTTCCTCAGAGTAGTATCCTTAGTCCCATCCTTTACACAGTCTATACAGCTGGCATCTTAATCAATCCTAACACTATCTTCACAACTTACGCTGATGACACATGTATGCTTGCTGTCAGTAATAACGCTTTAATTGCATCCCAAACTCCCCAAGCCCATATCGCAACCCTCGAAGAATGGTGGCGTAATTGGAGGATCAAAATAAATCCCAACAAATCCCATCAAATCACCTTTACCCAACGTCGTAAACCTACTGACTGCCCTACAGTATACTTTAATAATGTTGCCCTTATCCCTGTAGAACAAATCCGCTACGTTGGTCTACATCTGGACAAACGACTACCCTGGAATCCTCACACGAAACTGAAAAGACAGGAAACTGCACGTCTATTTCGATTATTACAGCACTTACTAGACAAACGGTCTAAACTTCCAATTAATTACAAAAGACTGATTTACATGACATAAGGCCTATCTTGACATACGGAGTTGAGCTTTGGGGCTCCACTTAACTTTCGAATTCCTTTAGTATGCAATCTTTACAATTCAAAATCCTTCGTAAAATCCTCAATGCTCCCTACTTTGTCACAAATAAAATCATCTATAAAGACATTAATATTCCATTTGTAACCGATCTAGCCCGAACCAGATATCAATCCATTATAAACTCCCTAACCATCGAAACCCTCCAGTTTCTAACCTTGCTTCTTCCTCTGTTCCTGAAAATCCTCCGAGGTGCCTGAAAAGAAATGGCCTCGAGACTTTCTAGTCAAAAAGCTATATTAAATTAAAAAAATAAATCAAGGATTTAAAACACCAGGTTGATTATATTCAATTTATTTATCTTTATGTTTATATAAATATAGAGATTTTATTATTTTTAGTTATTTATATATAACTTTTTTTTTAATTTGATATGAATGTAATCAATTATAACTATTACTTATTGCCCAGGGTTTTGGCAGATTGTAATACTTAATCAATAAAATTTTAATTATAATTATATCCTGTCAATAGTAAAATAAAGTTAGCTTTTATTAAACAATGTTCTATGTAAATTTTTATTGTCCTATTTTGCTTTAGAAGGTTTGATTTCTTTTCATTAAGCCCTGATGAAGCAATACAAAGTGAGGCGAAACGTTAGTACGTTAGTTACTAGTTAATATTTTTTTTGCTCTTTCGTGTACCTTTTTTGACCATCAGTTTATAGCTATATTTTTAACTATGAAACTGATAAAAAAAATATATATATATTAATGAAATATTAGTAAATCTATAATACAAAAATTATAATACATCTCTTTTTTATTATTTATGTTTTACTTTTATTGGAAGAATATATCTGCCACACTCGACCCGGGAACTCCGAATCAAACCATGCCACCCAAATGTGGACGGCACAGGAGAACTCCAGGATCTCAGCGCTTCTCTCCTAGCCACGTCACTGTTAATGCTGAACTGCTAAATATATAGTATTGTATTTTATCTTAAGTTAGAGAAGAAGCAGTTAGGAAGGAATTCTCATTGACTATGCTAATAACAATATACTATCTTAGTTTCAACTGAATTAAAAGATGTAGTAGTGATTCAAGAAAAAATAAGTAGTCATATGTATATGAAAGCAGAAGTCAATAAATCGACTTTCCGGTTTAACCGGCGGTAAAAATGTAAATTAAGGCTGCTTTTTTATTTTATTTTTTTGAATTTAAAAAGAAAAAAAAACACTGCCGACTATTAAAAACCGAACGATGATTTATGCTCATAAATTAGATCATATATCTTAAGAAATTTAGATTTAAATTTATAAACAGGTCATACAATTGTAGACTACTGGCCAACGAGGTAGATCAAACGGCCGAATTGGAAGCAGCCGGATTGGAACCGAGCCGTTTTGTTTGAATACTCGGAGGAGCCGATCTGGACGAAGGGGGGAAACAAAAGGGCGGAGGACTGGCCCCAGGGGTGTTGTCTTTGAACGCCAACAAACAGCCCCCCTGAAATAGTGGCCTAAGTAGTAAGGGATATTGAATGGTCGGCACCTCGCCTCTTCGGCTCCTCGGCCAACCTAATCAGTGGAGGTGTCGTTACCCTCGCCTATATCCAGATCCTTCTGGAGGCATCTGGCTCTCCTCCTTCTGGGGCCTAAACATGATCACCTACCTCCGAGAGTAGAATAAAAGGAAACTTTACCAACTTCATTAGTCATCGGTCAGGACATGATTAAATGGAATGAGAAATAATATAGTAATAAATAAGGTCATAATGAGAAGATAATCTAGAAGAAATGATACTAACATTGCTAATGAAAGTAAGGAGGATAATAAAAAAATAAATAAAAAAAAATTATGCTATTTTAAAACGATTTCTCAAAATATTATATGAGTCTTATAAACCGTTAGTTAAAAGATTATCCATTTTAATCTTATCCTCAAAACTAAAAGTTGTTAATTAGAGATCAATAATTGCTATATATTTATCTATTCTTGTACTGTAGCCGTGAGTCAACCCTATGGGTAATAAAGTACCTTGATTAAGAAAACATTTGGTGGTTGAACATGATCCTACTAACTAAATAACCTCCTTGCAAAACCGATGGTTCAATAATCCATTTATTAAAGAAAAAAATTAAATGCACACAAAAAGTGGTGAAAATAATAACCATATCCAGTTCTCTAATCATATAATTGATTAAATAATAAAATAAACTTATTAATGTAAGAAGTAGTAGCGAACTCCTTCTTATCTTTTTTATTGATAATCTGCATTTAATTTCTATTAACTCCCTCAAAGGGCTTTATATTAATATTTTATTGGTAAGAGAAGCACTCAAGTCAAAAATGAAATTATTTTTAAATGTCAGAGTAACTCAATCAGAGTAGACAAGGTGTCAGAACCAAACAGGGGTTGAAACTGGCGGAAAAGTAAATTTTCCGAGTTATCACAGAAAGTTTCCGATTTCGTGTGAAGGCAGTCAATCCAACCGGAGAACAGGCCACTTTAGCTACATCAACCAAATCAAGCCATCCACTTTACCTTTTCATTTCATTCCTCGGCTCTTGTTATTATTTTACATTAATTTCTTCATAAGGATATGTACATTTTTTTATTTTAAAAATAATTGATAATAATTCTGTATTTACTACACCCCTACGGAGCTACTTATTATTATAGCTTGCCGATGATTTATATCGGAAATGCTAATTGACATCATTCTGAAGATTTTGTACTTCTTATATTATTATAATTTAAAAAAAAATCTATAATGCTATAACTCATGAAGGGTTATTGGTGCAGTTCTTTGTAAGGAAGTTCTGTTACGGACGGTGCAAGGAGGTGATTTGGTCCGAATCACGCTCGACCGCCAGTTTTTTACCCAATTTAAGACGCTAGGAGGACCCCAGAACCCACAGGGTTGACTCACGGCCACACTGTTACAGAAAAAAATTTTTCCATCCAACCGGATTCCAACCCGGGTCCTTGGAGTAAGTAGCATCGTGATATTATTATAATATATAGTATTTATTATATTAGAAGATCACCGGACTATCTTCTTTTTAGAAGCTACAGAATGACATGGATCATATAGAATTTTAAATGAGATGTTCGTATGTATCCATTTTAAGTCGAGACAGTTAGGGTGAAAGATCCTTAGGTCTAATTTTATTTGTAGCATAATGAGGAGCATTTAAAATTTAAAGATTTTTGGACAGTAGAGAAAAAAAAATAGAATGCATAGTCAAATCTCGCTAATCCGGACTATTCCATAATACGAAACCGCCCTCCCCCCCCAAAAAAAAATTAAATATAAAAATTTGTTTTGATATATGTAGTACAAAATACATACATTCAATAAAACCTTATTATAAACACCTTACATGCTGAGGCTTAAATAATTTAATTCAAAATTCTCACTCATAAAAATTAAAATAATGAATTCCTTTTATTTAAAATAAATCCAAGCTATTTATTAAAATGTAGGAGTGCATTTATTTTATATATTTCATTAATGGTGGATGTAATTAACCTTTTCATTAAATTAATCTTCAGTGCAAAATTGCAGCGTTGATAAATTGATTTGTTATTTATCTGAATGTTTCGTTAATCCAAAGCTTTTATGTTTTAATTAATTGGGAATAGGGAGAGTCCACTCTACTTCGATAATTTTGTAGTAATCCACGAGGAACCTCAGAAAAGCTCTTTTAAAAAATCGGCAGTTGCACCACAACAATAGCTGAAACTATAAGGTTGTATGACATTTACTGTCGTGACAGTACTGTCGCAGTACAATTTTTGCTTCATAGTTGACAGCTACTGTTTCGGTAAGGTACACCTTGACAGTGATCTGTCACACCATATCCACCTTTTTTTATGTTTCGTTACTTATTTTAATATTTTAAAAAAATTGTATTTATATATTTATTTTTATAATTGTATTGATGTAATTCTCAATGCCACAAGGTTGATGGTACTATCAGCGTGTAAAAAAGTACAAGACCCACTGTTGCAAGGTTTATTATATTATATTTTTATTTGAAAAACTATTTTAGTTTATCCTAAAATGTATCATATTTTCTAAAAAAAGAGTTAGGTGGTCGTAAACTTTTAAATATAATTTCATAAGATTTATTGGATTTTTTAAAAATTGATTTAACTTAATCTTTATGCCAATGTCTAGAGAATAAAAATTTACCAGGAGATAACTTTTCTAGAAGTTTATGTATTTAAACTCCCCCCCCCCACAATTTTTGTTAATAGTACTTAAAATGAATTATATAAGTTATCTTTTAACAATCACTCCTTAAAAAGCACGAAAATATTGTTGGCTAATGTTAAAATCATGACAAACTCAAATAACATAACCTCTAACCCCCCTATTGTTTCTTAAATAACGCGTTTGAATAATGATTAAAATTAATGATTTCGTTTAAGCTACAAACCCAATCTAACCATGAAGACCCCTTTTATAAATTCATTTTCTATTCTAGGGGTAATGGAAGCTGTTGGGAAATATATGGCAGCGTGGTCAATAATAGATGGTGTTGAAACGCCTCCTTCAAAGAATAAACACAACGCAGTGCAGCCTACATGGACAAGGGGCCGCCCGGGGGAGAGGGGGGGGAGAGGGGGGCTTCGGTATAAAATATAAGTGAGAAGTTGATCATTTACTTTCTCCCAATCGATTTATTGTCAAGTTTTTGTCCATTGGGGATAAACATGTTTTGCTTCGTAGAATTTTTATAATACTCACGTTTTTGAGAGCATTACGTAAAAGTTAAAAAGGTGTATTTGATATTTTATTTTGGGTGTACAATGGCTCAGTGGTAAGGTACTGTAACTTCAATGGCTCAGTGGTAAGGTACTGTAACTTCAATGGCTCAGTGGTAAGGTACTGTAACTTCAATGGCTCAGTGGTAAGGTACTGTAATTTCAAGGACCCGGCTTCGAATCCGGCTGTGACAGATGATTATTTATTCTGTTAATGTAGCCTTAAGTCAGTCAACCCTGCGAGTTCGGGAGCCATCCGGGGTCCATCGAGCCTAATAAAGGTGGTATGCTTAATTGAAATAAATGGTGGTGGATTTCCTCCTTGAACAACCGTTGGTCTAGTAACAGTAATTGCTTACAAAGCACTGCCACCTTGACCCTTCAAGGGTGGTAGTGGTACCGATTTATTTATTTTTAATATTTTATTTTACAATGTTAATGAAAAAATATTAAAGGAAAAAAGACCCACTACTAATATCATATATTTTTGTTGCGCACGGTGTATAGAACGTGTACACTATATTTAATAGTTAGATATTTCACAAGCCAAAGATCTCCCAGGAAAATAATTTTTTCAATGAATAATATGAGCATTATGGAAGTTTTCTAAAGATAATATTGTCCAAATGGATTATAAAAAAGAGTAAGAATTATATTTGTTTTAATTACTAAGAGACAAATATAATTGGCACTCGATAGGAGGGGGGCGTTACAACACAGCTTTAATCGTGTAGAGTTTATCATTTTACAGTGTACAATTACAATATAACACAATAAAAACATATTAATTGACTAATAGGAAGATTTCCAGTTATTGATTAAATCTCATTATTTTCGGTTGAATTGCTGTGTTAGAACTAAATCGAGGTTTATGTAAGAACTGAATAGAGTTAAAATGAGGGGAAGGGTGCGTTTTGGTTTCACCAACACGTAACCGTTATTTCTAGCAGGTAGTTCGTCTGTTATTTCTGTTTTGTATTTTGTCTATTTATGTGGTTAATTATTAATTATGTATTTATTTCCATAGAATTCGAAATAGAAAACAAAATACTATTTTTAGATGTACTTTAAATTAGAAAATCGAATGATAAAATAGAGGTAAAAACCTTTTAACTCTGGAAGATACATACAATATATCTACTAATATACTAGCAAATCTCTAAAATGATATAAAATCAGCACTGCTAGAAATTTAATAACCAGGGCGCGAAAATTAACATACCCTAAATACCTAAAACAGCAGAAAATTAGTCGATCTCCTCCTAGCAAGTGGATATCCACATAAACTGGTTTGCTAATTACTGAAGCAAACACTAACATTGACACCTGAACCCCCAGAAACCAACAGCTAAAAATACTACACATATATTCCAACACTCTCAGAGAGGGTATCAAAAACTCTAAAAAACAAAAACAAAAACGATTACGAAATTATACTTTATCAAAATGTTACATCAATACGAATGACAAAGACAAATTAGAGCTACAATTTAATATAATATATGAAATTTTCTGTGAAAAGAACTGCGGGAAATCCTATTTTGGTACTTCAAAACCGTATCTCAAAAGAAGGGCATATTAACACAAATATAGTTATACCTTCATAATAAAAAACAACAACGAACCTGACCAAACCGCTCTCACCACACATTTCAGACAAATAGGGCATAGATTCAAATTTGATGCACCAAAAATCATAAATGTGGAAAAGCAACTTTAAGCAAAATTTAAAAGAAATGATTACTACAGAAAAATACAATAATAGGGATGTCATCAAAAAATCTGATATAAAAATAATTAAATTAACGTAACTCTAACCTAATAAATACGTAAGACATAACTAACAACACAATAAATATATATAATACAAAACAGAAATAACGGACTGACTACATGTTATAAAGAACAGTTATGTATTGGAAAAACCGAAATAAACTCTACCTTCATTTCAATCCTATTCAGTTCTGGCACAAATCTCGAGTTAGTTGTCACAGCAATGCAGAACAGACTGTAATAGACAATTTTAAGTGAAGTTTTAATTGCAATAACTATTAATCTTAAATTATACTATGCACATGTCGTCTTTTAATAATTAGTTTAACTAAACACAGTAGGTGTAAGAAATTATTTATTCTAAACAACTGGTTTTTCCGTTGTAAGGCATGCTGACTTTGCAAACAATAAAGTTGCAAAACGTCGCCTAAATATACTTGTATTATTCACTGATCCTCAAGACCCTAAAATATAAAGTACTTTATTCAATTAAAGTCTATTTCCGTTTTTACAATACTTTAGTTTATGACATTTATTATTATTGTAAAACAAGAGTTGGGAGAAGAGCATATCCATGAGAACATCTGCCTCTAAGTAGCCATCATTGGTTTTGGCAGGCTAAATACTTGTTTAAACAATTACTCCTAGAATGAATTTAATTGGATAATGGGTTGTGGACCTTCTCCATGGAAATTATTCAGATCGCTCTGCCCCAGTAGCAACTTATATAACTTTATGGGAAATTCATAATCATTGCTATAATCATCATTTCTTCTGTTATTGTTATTATTATGCATGAGAATCATAAATATATTATGTTCACTTGTGAAATAAAATCACTAAAATATAAAGTGTACTTTAAAAATTTAATAACTTTTAAGGAGTATATAGTAAGGATGAATTTGTGTAAATTCCACTTTAATTCTTAAATTTATTAGGTTCCAGACTATTATCAATTCTGAACCGAATCATATGGTATTCATATTATTATAAAATACACAATTTTTTTTAAAGACAATCAGTATATTTTCTATTACATTTTTTACAGATCGCATTAAAAGATGTAACTAAGGTTTGAGCAAATTTAGTCGTTTCACACTTTCCTCCGTATGAGCTGTAACTTTTTGTCAATTGAACCTCTTGCTGAGTATGGTAAACAGAATGCGTATTGTAGACTAAACATATATAAAATGGTAAATATTTCTTAAAATAAAAAAAAAAAAAAAAAAAAAAAAAAAAAAAAAAAAAAAAAAAAAAACTGTATATATATATTCTTTTTCCATGATAACGAAGATATTTTGGATATATTTTACGGGATACATACTTATTTATGTTCATAGTATTACGTATATATATACATATATAGTTTTTTTTTATTTGAACTTTAAATGAAAATAACAATAAACACTTGATTAATTTTTTTCTGGAATAAATAGAGATTGTACATTAAACAAATATAGATTTATAAAATCTCGGAATCCCATCATGCAGACAAATATTTCAAACTAAACTAAAATTACAAAATCTATTAGGGTTTAATTAAAAAAACATTAACAAGCAAATATATTTTTGTTCTTTAGTACTGATTAATGTTAGTGATAATTACAATTATGTTATGATGTTTATACGATAACATACTATCAATTTACACACACCATATCACCCAGATATGGTAAACGCTATACAGCTCAGAGTCCTTTTCAGGGCGACAGTGTTACCCCTGCTCGTCACCCTTTTTAGTATGATCCACTAATATTTTAAAACAGATGAATATCGTTTTCTATTGCCTAACGCTAGAAACTGACCACTCATTTATCCCCCTTGTATGGTGAACTTGCTGCGTTAACCATATTAAGGATTAGGACGTCCACAGAATTAATAAGGCATGCCGCTTAGAATATAGGAGTGAGTGTTGGATCAGGATTGACAGCTATAGGCTGACAGTAACTTTTTTCCTCATTAAAATTGTTTTATTTTTTTAAAAATATAAATAATTTATAAGATCCTCTGGTAGTAATTAGATATTAAATTTACATTGGAAACACACGATATCGCAGATTTCCTTGAATAGCAGTATCAGACAATTTTTTTTTTTTTACTTTGTTTTTTAGATATTACATATTAATTAATGAATTAATTCGCAACAACTACAATATTGTAGCTTTAGAGATGGCTATAAGATGTTGTATTTTTTAAAAGAAAAACGGCGATATTTAATTTCTTTAATTCTCTGATTAACGAGAAGAGGGTAATGACATAATATGATATGGGGTTTAAGATAACTAGAAATATACGATTAAGAAAATAAAGAGAGGTAACAGTTAATTTTCCTAATACTGCACTATTGGCCGTATAGGTCTTAGAAATAAACTAATAATTTTCTAATCATGTTACTTTTATTATTCTACTCAATGCCAGATCGGCCTGGTGGGCCTTACATGGTTATTATAACGGATTTTATTTTGTTCAACAATCGATTAAATTATGGAGGGGAGGGGTATAGTCTTGTACAAAAGATACCCTTTGAAGGATTATGCATAATAACGATGGATTATAAACAAAATACATGTATATAAAAAATAAATAGATAAAAATAATAATTCTAAAGAAGTGAAAAAACAATAGTTAATAACAAAATTAATAACATTTCTAAATTGTAATTATTATTTAACATTAAACAGAGTGAACCAACAAAAATGTATCCTTTTTTATTTCTAACAAG
>NW_027112258.1:411986-415565 GCF_000696795.3 Halyomorpha halys | reverse complement strand
TAATCTGTTAGTAAAAGATGAATAAAAACAAATCTACCAAAAGATGCTGATCAGATTCCAGCTTGTGAGAGTTGGATTTTTTTTTTTTGGAAAGGCCTCAAAAGTGAAAATAATCAAATTCCCCTCCTCCGTGTCCAAATGTCAAAATAAACTTTAGCATTGAGCGTCAGTTGAGACACAGACTGTCTTCCCAACTTGACAATTGACAGATCTGCTGTTCCAATATTTAAGATAACAGAACAATTTACAGCCAGAATACCTGTCGCAAATGTTTTTTTGTCTTCATATAAATAATTCTGAAATATATCTGAGACAGGGTGAGAGAATAAAATGAAATGAAATGGATTGATTGGTTTTTAATTTTTAACTAATTTAAAAAAAAATATTGAAATATAAATGATCACCTCTCTTCCATTTAAAATAAACTAAAATTGAAAATAATACACATTATTTAATATAATAAAGATATAGTAACTTGTTTATAATTATTTAAGGAATATTAGGTATTTTGAATCTTTTTCATTTTTAACATTAAAAAAATAATAATAAATAATTTTTTTTATTTAGAGCTCATCAAATTATCAAGTTTACTATTTAAAAACATATAAATTATAATTATTTTGAGCGAAATAAATAATTAATCAAAACATTGATGTTTTCAATATCATTCTGATTGAAGAAAAGTTTAAAATATGCATAATTTAACAATACCCAATTTTGGACAAAAAGTAATTGCAATTACTTTCCTAATTATCGTAATTTGAAATTTTAAAAATTAAATAACAGTTACAACTGATTGTAAATAATTATATCAAATAACAGACGAACTACCGTAATCATTCGAAATTACAGTTACAACCAAATGTAATAATAATGAAATTACATTTTTTTTTGTAACAACATTTACTTTTTTCATTTTGATCCACGTTTGTACGTTTCTTAAAAGTAAAAAAAAAATTCTCTCACAAATGGTCTAGAAGATAGTTCTCAACACTTCCAGAACTTTTTCTCGGAATAAAAAACTAATGTTTTATAAAGCTATATTATTAAAAAATAGACACCATGTTAAATGTTAAAGATATATTAAATCTTAATTTTTTTTGTAAGTATTAAAAATATTTATATAATGCTACGTTTTCAAATTAAGAAGAAACAAAAATAAGTCATTATTTTTTTTGTGGTTACATCAATTTATGGAATTCGTTTGAACAATTTTAAAAAAATATTATATAATTTAAAAAAATGCATTGAAAGAATAACATTTTGTTTTGGCTTAAATAATTGATTTTTGACAGTACAATATTTCATTGTTTATTTCATAGAGTATCTCTTGATATTTCGAGAACCTTAAAAAAATTAATTAATTTCCCACAAATTTAATTTATTGTTGGATATTTTACTTGTTCCAAAAATATATAGTAAATATTATATTTTCAATTTAAGAAAACGTTTAATTAAAAATAACTAATTTTAGCTTCTTAGAAAGAATACTGGTATAGCTGATTTGATTAGATTCTAAGTAGTTTTAATTGCTTGCTATAAGAAAGTAAATATTTTTTTTAATGCAAGGAATATGTTTTGGCAATATAACTCAAATAGAAAATAAACTATTTATTGTGAGCCAATGTTTTGCCCCACTTTGCGAAAAGACACAGAGTAAGAGAGTTCTCATCATAGGCAATGATATAACATGAAAGAAAATTGAATTAAGGTGTGGCTAAAAATGAGTGGAAATTTATATAAAAAATATCAAAGTAATTATATTAAATAATTTAATTTATTCATTTTAAAATAATTGTTTACATATTTTTAGCCACATTTATTTCACTTTTAGTTCATTTTATCTTATTCTCTTAGTCTCTTACCTAATTTTAGTTGTTAGTATTTTTATTACCTTTGGTGAAGCCCTGAAAAGTATGGGAAACGTTAGCACATAATTTTATTCCATTTATTATTTGAGTTATTTTAGTTATCTTCCTTATAATAATTAAACACGGCGAATCAACAATATTCCAATAAATCTTTTTTTGTTTCTTTTTTAGGTAAGTGAACTTTATTATCAATTAAAAATCCTAAGTTATTAATTTCTTATATTTTTGTGTGGGGTGAAGTCTTCTTTTTAATTATTATTAAATATTTTATATTTCCAAAACTTTCCTTTTTAGGGGGTTTATCCTTTCTATTTTTTGACCCATCTTTTCTGTTAATTTTATATATCATAATTTTTATAGAAGTCACTTCACTTTTTTAGGCTATTGGAACGCCAAGTAGATAATGAAATGTAAAAAATAAAAAAAGTAAAAATTCTGAGTAATTCAAATTAATTATAAATCATTGCTAACTAATTTTTAACTTATGTAAATAACTGATTCCATTTTGTACTTTGTAGGTTATAAAAAAGAACACTTTGAAATTTGTATTCCAATTTAATTTTTTTATTACTTATATTAATTTTATTGAGGTGCTGTGATTCTGGAGTTCTACCATACCATCGACATTTAGGGTGGCAGGGCTTGATTCGCGGTTCCCTGGGCAGAATGTAAATATTGTATATAGGTATATACACAATATTGTATACACACAATATTGTATATTGGGTTCAAGATTTTATTTTCTTAATTTTAATTAATTATCTCATTTTTTCCATTCTTTAACTCAGTTATCCGCCTTTGTTTATTTATGATGTGTATATGTAATCTTTTTTTATCCATTTTAGTTTATACTTGATTATTTGATCGTATTTTTTATTAAATTTATTTACTTTTCGTTTTTAGTCAATATGTATATATGGCAAGATTGTGTACTTACATCCCTAATACATATTGCCCTTGAATGTGGAAAAATGTATTATATATCAATAAAAGTTAAAAAAAAAAATTAACTTGTATTACATAGATATAAGAGTACAAAGTCCCTTTTTAATGTTTTGTTCAGAATTTGTCTGTTCTAAAAGTTGAATATCATTAGGCCCAAGTGAAAAAAAAAAGTCTGATTGATAAAAAGTTTTTGATTTTAAAATGTACTAATGAAAACTTTTACTAAGGGTTTCCGGGGCTGACTCTTTTAAGAGCATTTTTTACCAGCTTTGGATAAAATCAAAATAATTGATTATACGAAAAAAAAATTAAATGAAGTTTCACTTTTAATTTTTCACTTTCTCCCAGTTAGATTGGCTCAGTCAAATTGCAAAAAACAATTCACATTATATTTTTACTAATGGGATTTCCCAAAGTATATTATATATTTTTCCTATCTCGTTCCCTAAATTTCCATATCACATCCAACAAGTTCATAAATCGCGTCGACAGTCAACCGAATCTACACCTAAATCAAGAATTAGGAGTTTGAGATCAGTACTTTTGAAATAAATATCAAAATAAGCTTTCGAAACTCGCGAGGCCATATGATGGGTAATGTTTCTCGGTATGAATTTATTGGAAAATGTTTTGAAAAAAAAAATCAAGAAAGAATTATGTCGACGTAAACTTTTATCACTTTCGTTTTGGAAGTGGTCAGTACTAAAGATTCATAGCATTTATTTTAGATTTTTTAAAGCGTTTGTATGTATGCATATGTCAA
>NW_027112258.1:411154-411851 GCF_000696795.3 Halyomorpha halys | reverse complement strand
ATATATGCTTATACTTTCCACATAGTTTTAGGCTGTTGTAAAAATACCTTATCTTTTTGTATGAATTACTGGCACTGAGCTGTTGAACTTGTAGATTTACTGCGAAAATAGATACTTACCTGAAAAAAAAGAAATATAATTAAAAATAATATTTACATAAATAAATAGGAAATAAATCAATTAATCTATATTTATTTTATCAAATACAAATGCTTAATTAATATTTGACATACTGATTAAAACTTTATTAAAAAGAAGGGAAAAACGGATAATTATTATTTAAATTTGCACTGATAATTAATAAAATGATTCATGGCAAACATAAAATTAATAACAGTTTGAGCAGTTGTGTTGTGTGAGCAAATATGTACCCGATACAGCGGACACATTTGCAACTGCAAACATGGCGTTCTTTCAGTATGATGCTTCCATGTATGCATGTAATCTACCAAGGTATTACTTTTTGAAAATTAATATCATATATTGTCATGTTTTGTCAAATTATTTTCCTAAAACGAAATTACATATTCTCAGTATCTTCATATTAATTTATAAATTGTGTTTTCCTAATTATTGTAAAATTATCTAACGTGTAAATTTTCATTTTTTATTATTATTTAGATAGTCTGATTATGTTCATTTGTCTATCCTTTTGTTTGTATATATTTTAAGAGTTTTTATTTTATTTTATTATTTT
>NW_027112258.1:404524-410639 GCF_000696795.3 Halyomorpha halys | reverse complement strand
AAACCATGGACTTGGTTTAAGTCACTACTTGGGTTTCAGCCTTTCTGTAACTATGAGCACTTTTATAGGTTATCTGCCAGGCAGAGGGTGTATTATTTTACTGATTAAAACAAATTTGAATAAAAAGCAAATTAACACATTTAAATAGGCCTTGATTAGTAGTAGTTTCTGCCACGAAAGTAAATGTTATCTACCGCGCTATACCTAGTGCGATAGCACTTTCACATCAGTACTGTTATGACAATCAATGTTTAAATGACAGTATCATAAACATTGCTTCCTGTCACGCTACACTCAGCGCGACAATGCTTTCATGACCGTACATTTTTTCAAGACAACTATCCTGTTTAACTAATGTAGTGGCTACGAACTGGTACTGCCTAAAATGGATTTAACCTGATAGTAACTTTAACCCCGCTACGTATACTTTCAACTGCCACACTAGACTGAGTTCGACAGTACAATCAAGACAGTTATTCTCGTACGATTTACATTATAAATTTACATGCTATTGGCCATGGACTAATCATTCCTGAACTTTTTTATTTCTTACAAGTAATAAATATTAAACTATAGAATAATCTTTTTAAATAAAAAATATTACATAACAGTAATCATTATCAGTAAACTCATATTGTCATTGTGTTTATTTTATTTCAGTTATTGTTGGCAGGAATTTTTTCCCATGATTTGTTTTTCTTTTTTTACTGAAATGAATAAAAACAAATATTTAATTTCACGCTGGTTAAAACCAGCTTTGGGAACCTTCCCTCCCTAAATTATTTATGGAGAAAAAGAAGATATTCTTGTACTACAAGGAAGAAGTAAATATATCGTTTACACTAAAGTACTTTTTTGCGCTTTCTTTTAAGAGTTTAATACAAATATAATGAATACATTGTTTTTATGTGTAAATATAATTTAATTATCTCACAACACAGCACGTTTGTGTAATTATCTCACATAACAGTTGCATTTTTTTCAGCACTGGAGTGTATTTATTTTTAAGTAAAAAATCCAAAAGAAATCTATTCGACGTTGTTTTAACCATCCTAAGACAGGTGACAATTTATTAAAAATATAACGAGGTGCCAATTGTGTGGTACTACTGAACAATCGAGGATATGTTTGTATTGTGCCACGTTCAATATTCTCCAAGCGAGAGCGTCGTTTGCGGCAAAGGTCATTTGGAGACCTGAGGTGAGATAGGGCGGTATCAAGACGAATGGCCATGTTTGTCGCCTATATTGAATAAATGATACAGCCCAGGATTCCCCCACCAATCCCCCCCCCCCTCGTTGCCAACTTGTTACGCTGCATTGAGACCTCACGATTTATCCCGTCAGGACCAGAGAGATGCTAGAGGAATTCGTTAAGCTGTAGCAAAGCAGCTGGTAATCTTGTAGGCCACTGGTTTAGAAACTTCTCTCGAGCGTTTTATGTGGCTTTCGCTTTCTGATGTAAACTTGCTGTGCTCAAGAGACCCCTTCGTGTTTACAATGTTTTACACCAGAAGGGCTTAATTTATAATCAATGCTCCACTCTCTGCCTTCCAGGCATTTATTTCA
Organism: Halyomorpha halys; assembly: GCF_000696795.3. Taxonomy (NCBI): domain Eukaryota; kingdom Metazoa; phylum Arthropoda; class Insecta; order Hemiptera; family Pentatomidae; genus Halyomorpha; species Halyomorpha halys. The sequence continues at coordinate 409,071 of NW_027112258.1, read as the reverse complement.
ATTCAATTATATAATAAGGGACTTTTACTGTAACAGCTCATAATGATAAATATAATTGGAGAAGAAAATCTTAATTAGAAACAATTATGACATATCCTGAAAGCTCCCTGGTGAGTTTGTTCATATCCGACACATTAAATCCGGTTATTGGAAGATTATAAGTTGACTTCATGTAAATCATGGTAGGGAGATGGTCAGGATAGCGGTCAAAAATATACTTAAATAATTTTTTAAAAATCTAAAATAGCTATTTATTATACACCAATGTTTCGCACCAATTTTCATCACAAGTGGGGAATGAACCTCCTTATGTGAGTAATAATTAGATTTTTCGGCTATTCATATCATTTTTGTACAAATAATCCGTTCTAGTTGAAAAAAAATTACGAAATTCACTTTCCCTAATATTATTTGGTCACGGAACAGGTGTACTCAAAATCAAATATTTGTTCTATTTCTAATTAGGATGAAGGGCAGGTTTGACTTCTCCAGTATTTTATTGTTTCATGCCCCGTGTGTTATTTTTTTCTCTCTTTTATATAATATAAGGCAATCCACAGCGATGGCGATGTTTGCCTGCGTATAGTGACTCAGCAACAATCTTGGTAACATTCCTAACATCTTTATATCTATACTAGGATATATTAGATGATATTAGCAATAGTTAATATCAGAAAAAATAAATGAAACGAGATTGAAAAAAAATATATTCGACATGTGACATTAATTTATGTAATGAAGATTGAAATACATCAAATTAATTATAGGTATTTGTAAATATTTGTTTTCTTAAGGTAATCTAATTGTAAATTGTATTCTTAAGGCTATTATCGTTTAGTAAATTGCCAAATAGTATGGTAATCCGGTGTCTATCAAATGCCTCCAATCTGTCAGTATGGGTTTAATAGTTAGTGGTAATGTACTGTCTACATGGTGGTCCAGATGTTCCTGACAGTAAGCATGGAGTGTATCCAATTTGGAGCCGAAGTAGTATTGACAAGATGAGTACTCCTTTTGTTTTTGCATGCTCCTAGGGTACACCTCCTCCCCGTGGTAGTGGAATAAGGCTGTCTTTTTTCATGTTCCTACGTTTAATTCCTGACGTGTCACAATATAATACCAGCAAGTGTTGGTAAAGGTTCAACTTCAACTAATGTTTTAGTCAGTATACTATTGGAAGCAATGAAATATGAGAATGAAACTTTGCTTTTTTTAAATACTTCTATTAGAGTTACAAACCAATGACGCAAAGATGCGATCAAATAAAAGTTATCACTTGCTCTGTAGCAATTCATCAAACAAGCTGGGAGTTAGATCCAAATATAATTGCACTTTTGATGAACGATCTTGTGACGGTGGGGCTCCCAATTTAGAATGCTTTTGCAATGGAATTGAATAGTGACACTGGCTCAAAAGCCGGTTGAGGTCAGGACAATATATTTGTCGGTAATGAACACTGTGAGTGGGAGCGCACTCCGTTCATTTCACAAATGACTTCCTTCTGTTCTTCTTCTCTTTGCCCTTCATTTCATCCTGAAATTGCCTCCGTCATTGTATTTTCATAATGGTTTTTGAAATTCATCTGCTAAGCACTTATACGAATTGCTTGTACTAAAGCGAAGCGGATTAATAACTACGAAAGTTTAAATCAACAGCTAAACATATGGAAGATTTATTGATATGTTTCAGATTTATTGCTATGAAACAGCTCAAAATCCATATGAAGGAGACATAAAAATACTTATTATCATATAAAGGCAAAACTCGAAGTAGAAGGGCGGTCGATTCCACTTTTAGCTATCGAATTTTCAAGACAAATCCATATCGAGTATAGAATTTTCTATGAGGAGAGTATTAGAATCAAAAATTCTAAACAGATTACCTTGGTCCATTTACACAATCCTGAAATTTTAGAACAAATCAATACATAAATAATGTCGTCCTTGTCTCTTTATGTCCTCTATATATCCTTATTTTGGTGAGAGAGCAAGTAACCAACTTTAAGTACCAAGAAAGCAAAAAAAGGAAGGATCATCGTAACAAAAATTGTAATTCACAGAAACGTGGAGTGACTACCCTTTAAATTGCACTTATTGCCTAATTTTTATTTCGAGTCATATTCGAGTAAACAGTTCATTCGATTAATAACTGCAATGGGGAACTAGTTTGAAGTTTAATTGGAGAGGAATCCTTGAAATTTTAAATAATTATTAATTATATACATAGGAAAAATACTAATTAAATGAGTCGGTAAAATCGATATAAAACGATTTATTGAACATATATTAATAATGATTAATAGTACAAATCGGAAAAATACTCATAAATAATCTTTAATGAATTTTGTATTTATTTATTATCATTAGTTTCATTTTATTATTTTTTTTTTTTTTGTTGTCAGGAGTTGTTTAGGAATCAAAATAAATGCTAATTTTCATTTGGTTGTGGAAAAAATCATGGTAGTTAAATGATAAAATTTATCCTTTAAACTTAAGAGCGCTCAGTTGACAACAAAACCATTCACTATTTGGACCGGTAAGCAGGAGAACAATCAACAATTAAATAGGCGTAACTAAAATTCGAGGGCAGAACTAAGTCTTGTATTTTCCAGCTTATACAACAATGAAACAGCCATTTGTACAAAGCACAGATAGGATAATGATGGAGATATCGTAATGGAGAATTGACTAGTTGAACTCCGTTGTTTCAATATAAAATCAAAACAATATTACTTGCTAACATCCACTGGGCATGACAGTTATAGTAGGACGTGAGTGTGGCCAACTTTTTATTTTTTTTTGTTACTCTAACCTCGTCTAGTCATCATTCCCATGAACGACTCCTTGCTTATAATTGCCAAATTATATAAAAATAAATGTTGTGTGCCTCCTCAGTGGGCACCAGTCAGATTTGGGCAAAAACTAATTTTAATTAATATTACAATTACTTAGCAATTACTTTAATCAGAAATTGCAAAAGTTCACATTTACAAATACTTATATTGCAATTACTTGATGAACAGAATTTCAATCACCAATTACATCTTTCAGTAATTTTTATTTTCTCCCCAAAGTTTCAAGTAATTTTATTACGATTACAAGTCGTATATCACTATTTAATTACTATTAAATAGCACTATGACTGCTATATTTCGAAATCGCTCCAAAATATGAAAATGATATCCAGTTAATGATTACACGCTAGCGAATAGATTTATAAACATATTATGGCTTTAACATTTGAGTTAAATTACATGTAATCCTAATTGTGATTTTAATTACTAAGGGTCAAGAATTAATTATAATTGGGAATGCCGATACAATTACAGTAATTGTATAGAATAATTGGAGTTGCTTTCAGAGTTGGGCAACAATTAATTATTTGTTTCAAATATAGCTAATATTTGCACATTTCTTGTTTGTTTTAAAGATAATTACAGTAATTTTAATTGTGCCTTATGATTATTATAGTGTAATAGTTCTTTAAAATCACTACTTTTTTATTTTTTGGAATGGTCTAATGTTAGTGTAATTATAGTGCAACTCGAAATGCTATTAGATTAGGCATGCAATAATTTTTGCCCAACTCTAGCGCTAGAAAATTTACTTTTACTTTATGGGAGAAAATAATTTTTATAGATATTTCTAGTCTCCAGACTTTTGTGTTAATTTGTGAGGAAATAGTTGCTTTTTCCATATATATGTATATAATTAATGAATTCTCAAAACTTGCTGACTTTCATTGATTTCGGAAATAATTAAATGTATTACCTTGAATCATGGCGTAATCTGTCCCAAAAACAACTGTTAAAAGGAAGTTTCCTCTAATTCTCACAAATGTTGCCGCCGGTCCACCTACGCATCTCTACCTAAATGTTATCGTTGTTACATTTTTTTTATTTGAATAAGTTGATTTTAATTAATAATTTAACTGAAATAAAGCAAGAGAAAAGCGGTGGGATATCCAAGGGACTCCTAGAGGTCACCAGAGTGGATTTAAATATATAGGGACGTAAAAATGTCATATATTGTTACAGCTTATTATTATTACATTATTTTATTTTATATTATTACAAAAATAAAAAATATTTCCTAATTTTAACATTTGTCAATAAATAACATTATCTTAAATTAGAAATTTTTATTTTTTTTTTAAATATTATTTCAGAGTACACTCACATCAATCTTGAGTGATTACATAATACGTAGTCAGTGTGTTCGCAAAAACATTTTAATGACCCTGTGGCCCGTTGCACAATATTACGCGAGTACTTTCTCCAAACTTCATTTTTAATCTTACGTTCTAAGTTAACAGTATTTCCTTAATAAATAATTTTAAACATTTAAAGTGAGAAAAATACATGAATCATTTCTAAACATTTTTATTTATATCAAAGTCTAATAAAAAAATCTATTTAATTTCACAACCTGAAATCATTTTTTTTTTTTTTTAATAATTTATTTATTGATATTTACAACTGTATACACATATATACAACAAGTAAATTTGCTGTAGGTGACATAGTGACATGGTAAAAACATGTGGAG
>NW_027112258.1:401642-402826 GCF_000696795.3 Halyomorpha halys | reverse complement strand
TTTCAATTTTTTAAGTTCTGTTTTGAGTTTGTTTGTTAATGTAGTATAATATGTTTTATCTGTGGGGTATCTAGTCCTGTGCCACTTCGCTCTTGCTCTGCGTTTTTCCTTTAATAAGTTGCGAATGTGCTGTGGCAAGTTACTACGCATAGTATTAATAATTTTACTGGTCTTGAAATCATTTAAAAAAAAAATTACGTTCGTCATATTTGATACAGCTTAATGCATTTGTCTTAAAAGAAATGACAATTGTTTGAAATCGAATGTCCTTCAAATAAAGCTGAAGCAAATACGATTACATTCAATTAGTTTTTAACTGGATTTTCAAATATTCTGCTTGGAGAAGGGAAAAAACAAACAGCACAAAACACAAGACAACTTTTTTGATTATAACTTTTGCCAACAAACTTTACCAGATATTGCACTTACTCTACAATTTAAGAATGAATGTCGCATAAATTTTTAAAGAATGTTAGTGGAAATGTGCTTTCTTTTTTTCCATGTTGAAAGGCGTTTACAAAAAAAATTACATTAATAAACGTTATATGAATAGTAATTATTAAATTATGTATTAAAGTTATCGCATACATTACATTTATAAATATGCATATTTTGTTTTTAATAACATAAAATAATTGAAAATAGTCGAATATCGATCAAGTTCGTGAAATATGATTGTTATAATGTATTTTTATTGATCCATAAAGATTAATTTTGTAAAAGATATTGTACAAGATTGTGATATGTCGAAAATGAGTCATCTTATACCTAAGGAACTATTAAAAATACAGGGGTATGTTCGTGTTTAAATAGGAGCAAGTTAAATTCACTATGAAAAACAAATTACAAAAATAATTTATACATTTTTTTTCTTTAAGGCCTTTCTGGAATGTAAACTTTGGGTAGTGAAAACATAACTTTGGTCACATTAATATCTATGGTGGGCTTTGATGGGCAAAGCAAGATACAACCAAACGTTTGAAATATTATCGATTCTAAAGAACACATATTCCAATTATCATCCGTGCTTCTTCCATTCTTAATTAATTAATACGATTTATTATTAAACATAATATATTATTGATTATAATATTAGTCAATGATATTACATTTTTGAACTCACATTTAAAGATTTTTATGATTTACTGAAAGAATAAAGAAATGAACATGTAGACTTAAAAAGA
>NW_027112258.1:398627-399251 GCF_000696795.3 Halyomorpha halys | reverse complement strand
TATATTTAATTTACATTATTAGAACTTGTGAATGAAAAGTTACTCTTGTTTTAATTATTTATTTTATATCATTAATAAACAATAACAACGTTTTGGGGTTTTCATCCTATCATTAGGTATCTACAACAAATTCTTAAAACCATACAGCAATTTTTATACATCACAATTTCTTTTTTCCAAAAAAAAATTGTTTAAACAATTACCTGACTAAACATCTCTTTGAAATTCCACTTTGTTTTACTTCTTATTGGTGTTATATTGCTAACACTGATATATTGTTGTCATTTAATGATTTTTTTGTAGATACTTGATGATGGAGTGACAACCGCGAATCGTTGTTATTGTTTATTAATGATATAAATAAATAATTAAAACAAGGAAGAGTAACTTTTGATTTACACTTTCTAGTTATATGTGAAACTCTTCCAGCAGATTACATTATATATTCTTGAAAGTTAGAATTAATAAATCTTAGATAATGAGAAACAAGGTGAAGGTGACGAATGTTTTTGTTTCTTTTAATACATATATTTATTACTTTTACTTTTAGACTAATATGTTTATTTATTCCATTTTATTTTTTGTATTCATGTGTTAGAGTTCTTTTTTGCTTTTTAATATATT
>NW_027112258.1:374054-398577 GCF_000696795.3 Halyomorpha halys | reverse complement strand
TTTTATTAGTTTTATGTTTGATGGAAAAAAAGAGATAAAGATTTAAAATTGAAATAATAGAAAAATTAACATACAAATAAACAACGATAAAAAGCTGGAATAATAATAATAAACAAATCATGTATAAGGACATAATTCAAACATTTTTATAATGTTACAATTTATAAAATTTCATACTGTGACTATTTATTTAATAGTATTAAAAAAAATTGATCTTCCCTAGTCATAAGAATGCTGTGTATGAGGCAACCCAATGAAGTTGGGCAACACATTATTAATAAAGTTTTTTTTTTTCTCTGTCATATGAGACAATTTATTAGTAAGAATCGGTATTGTATTTTTGCTAAAAAATAATATAGCTATTTTTGATCAAATCGGATTCTTTCTTAACTCATTATATCTAATATTTATGAAGCCTAAGTAAGTGCTTCCTAACTTAAATTTAGATACCTAACGCTAGATAATAGCATATTTATCATAAATACTGTTAAAATTAATGAAAGACGCAAAAAGGACGATAAATAGTTTTAGCCAGCTTTTCAGGTCATTGCCCCTGCAGTTTAACCTCTTTTACAGATGAAATTTAAGGAAATGTATCATAATTTTTTTCAATATCGAAGTTTATGAGCAGTATTCATTGAAAATAATACAGAGCATCAATATAAAATACAACGTCGTTGGGAACTAAATCATCTTCAGGAAAGCAACTGCAGTATGGCTAATGAAATAATTTTAATATAAAAAGGGTATTAATCAATTGTTAATTAAAGCTCAACATCCACTTAACGATAAATTTTAATAATGGAAATCTACTAAAAACAAAAGGGAGTAGAGGCTGGGGAACATAAGGCGGTTCATTGTCGTACTCACTCCTACTCCCTCCCCTCGAGAAATAAATTGTGGGAAAGATAAAGTTAATTTATTAAGAGCCATAGGCACAGGTAGGATGGGGGGAGTGAGAGGGGGTTTCACTTTGTGTATTTGTTCCCCCCCCTCCATGCCTCTGCTTAATCTTGGGGGGATTGCCGATCTTATTCCCAGTTACAGAAGATAACTGGGAATAAGATCGCTTATGCCTCCTAGGGGCTCACTCAGCCAATACTAACAGAGAGATATGATCTTTCAGCCCAGATATACCTAATAGCTTTTCGAAAAAAAAATAATAAAACCCATATGGCGTGTGTGTTGTCACATTCAACTACTGTCTCATCGACTGAATAATTCACACTATTGTCATATTATTACAGGTGAATCTCAAATTATGAGCAGTTTTCACAATCGAAATTTAATGATTTCGAACTTATATTTTTTTAAGCACCTACGCCTTGTTCAACGAGGCTGTGACCTAAATCAATCTTTTTTTTTTGAAAACTAAAAATTTTAAAAGCAGCAAAGTAACAAAGACCTTGTATTTAATTTTTTTTTGTTTATCTAAGGTTGATAAATAAGTGCAATTAGACAAAATATGAACTGTATATACTAGGACTATCTATTATAATTATTTATTAAAAAAATCAAAACAAAAAATATTTAATTTAAAAGTTTATTTATCATTTTTAACCAACATTTTGGACCTTTTCATGCCATTTTCAAATTAATAATTATAATTTTCTCCTATTATTTATTCCCTATATTCTATAAAATATTTTTGGTGAGGCACTTATTTCTACGAGTATAACTGGTCCCTTGATATAACGAACTTCGATTTAATTATTCTTTCAACATAAAAAATCCCTAGATACACTACTGATATATGAAATTTATTGTAGGTGAAAGTAAATTTAACCTTGATAAAACAATTTCCTCGATGTAATGAAACCTATATACGAAAATTCTCTCGTTATAACGAACCCAGATGTAACGGATTCCTCAATATAACGAACCCGGATATAATAACTCAGAATATATGTATAAAGCCTCCCTCGTTACAAAGAACCTCGATATAAAAATTTCCTCATTATAGCTAACCCCTCGATATAACCGATCCTCAACAATTCCATTTCCTGATCCGTGAAATAATAACATAAACAAATGCTATAACCTAAAAATATCTTATATACAAGAAAGATTGTATTTGTTAACAATATAGCAAAATATAACAGTAAAATTTTCATGTTTCTCCTTAGACGCTATCCGGTCAAGTATGACTTACCAGTGAACTGGCATTTTTCCCATTTGAATACTTTATTATTGCATTCAGTAGAAAATGAGAAAATGTAAAAAAAATTATTGTAAACACTTTAAACAGAATTAACTGCATTTCTGTATCTATTAACCACTATTTTATAATAACATCTATTGAATTAAATTAATTCTTAAAGGTTCTGGGAAAAAAAAATTATCAAAAACGAAATATTGGGGAACAATTGCTGCTTTATCTTTACCACGCAAATGGTAGACATTGCAAAGCAGGATTTTTCGGATCTGTTATGTGCTTTCTTAAGAACTAATTAAGTAGAGTAATTAAGAGATTCGATAAAAAAATTATTTTAAAAATCCGCTGGAATCTCTGTTATTATTTGTTTTGGCTTTCACAAGATTAGCTTAATTGGACTTTGTTTAGATTAAGAGCAATTAGCAATTAGGGATATTGATCATCGGATTCCGTTTAGTATTTTGTATTATGCTCACTATTTTAAGTAGCAATTATCCACAGATTTGTTAACATTAATTGGGATAATAAATTGGATCCTTAGTAAGGAACATTCAAGCGCTTCGGGCTTTTGCTAGTCCGAAGTCTTCTAGACTTGATTCTATATATTGTTTCAAATTGTTTTTTAAAAAATACTTCTGTTTTTATTGAGATTTTTATGAATGTTTACGCCCAGGAGCTAATGAAATAATTTCCAATTAATACATAGTATTATACAAGAGTATTATTTTTTTTTCATGAGGTGTAGATTAATGATTGAAGAAATTTGTCGGGGGGTGCGGTCAGCAAAGAACAACATAAATAAACAAAACCATATTTATTTATTTATGTTGTTCTTTGCTGACCGCACCCCCCGACAAACTTCTCCAATTATTTTTTTTTTCAATTTATTTATTGGAATCTTCAACTGTACATACAATACAACCAATAAATGTTAAATTAGAAAATAAAACATGGTGACGAAACCACCCATTGTTTAGGAGATCCGCCAGCCATCTTGTTTTAAATGCTAATAAACATCAGTACGTCTAATAGTTCCTGAAATACAATTTTTAAACAATGATTTTTTTTTTTCAAAATAACGGAAAATCAACGTTTTCTTAATTTTTCTGGCAATTATTTCAGGAACTATCAGATGTACAAATTTGAAGCTAGGTAAATGTACAATAAAGTTACAATTTTAACGGTTGTCTTCGTTGCATACATTTATAAAATTCTGGATAATATCAAGGAATTGGTATTCAGGATATTAGAACCATTGTTATTAATCTTTTTACCGTCAACATCTTCGTAGAAGAAAATGGAATTCTTTTTTTTTTTTGTTTCATTCCTCCCAAATTTTATTTACAATATAAGTAGAATATATAAAAGATTTATATATAAAATCTAAATCTATATATTTAGATACAACCAACTTGTCCCTTCCCTTGTCACATGAGATTATAAGGAAGGCGGGGGTAACAATATTGGCCCAGGGGCCGCTGGCCGGGGGATACAAGAATGGGGAGGGACCGTTCCAATGAAGAAAGAAACAATAGAGAATGAAAGAAAACCTGATAAATATACTGAATTTATAAATTTGTGGTTCTGATTACAATGGTCAATTTTTATTTTCATCAAACTCTGAATGATTCAATTCAATAACTATAATTTCAATTCAAAGAAAGGTAAGTAAAAGTTGTGTGATCCGCTCACCACACCAAAACATTCTTATAGTTATATAGTTAATTTGTCAAAACTGTCCACGATTATTAATACTTGTTACATTGTTCCCAGAATATGTACAGCAGATAGGTTCTTAACCACATGGCAAGGGAAAGAAAGGGAAAGATCATCAAATTTATGCAGCTTTACCTTTTACTTATTGATTGGACCACAGGCCTCCGTCGTAAAAGTGGATATTAGGCTCTGGAGGAAAGAGTTGAGTAAGCAAGAGCTCAAGAATAAAATAACAGAGTGGCATGATTTATTGCGGCAATAGGAACCAAAGCAGATGTCTTCACATTGTGCCCACTTTATGAACGATAAGGGGGAGTGAGATTTTAAAATATATACCGCTGCGAAACACGGCTGATACAGCGTATTATCGATGCAAGCAGTGAATCACTGAGGAGTGTATATCCTCCCCCCATGTGCCATGTCGAATAAGAATGATATCCACTGTCGGCGGAGGGGTTTTAATATCCAGTTATGCAGACGGATGCGGCGGGTGCTTGATTTAAAATGAACCAGCTTCTGATTTCCGACTCGATAAATCCGACTCGGGAGAGGGGAAAAAATGCAATAAGAGACCCCGATATCGCCCGATATTCAGGAACGTTAATAAAAAAAAGAGGAAGAGACCCCGAAAGCTGTGTGTCGTTATCAGGCTAGAGTTTGGACATATCGTGTCCACCATCGGCGGCATCATTATCAACTCATAATGGACTCGGCTCTTTTACATCCACACCACTTGAATCCAACACTGCATTAACAACCTAAAATGACAGATGTTAGTTAGTACCTGATAGCTGTTATTAAGTTCACGAACAAGCTAAAAACACAGAATTATCTTTTTTCGGACCTTTCATGACTCTGAGTTACAGCAGTACGTGATTTATTTTTCTATTTTGAATAAGAAGTACATCAGTACTCAATACAAAGTCCAATCAAGTATCCACTTACTTAACAATTATTTACAACAATTTAATAAAATCGTAAAAATATACTTTTTGTACTTGAGTAAAAGTTTAACTGATTTCGTAATTATGACTCTTCGTAATCAAGTATGATTACTTCAATTTTTTTAACAAAACATAAATGAGTACTGAGCGCAAAGAGAAATTATACTCGCAATAACAAGATGAACCCGAAGTACTTAATGGTGAGTACGATTACTTTAAATTTATACAATTTTTTTTCAAAATATATTAGTTACAAACGCTCTTACTCAAACTGGTTTGATCATGAAATCCATGTCCTCCAGATTTTGTACATATTACTTCACCTACAGTCCCCTTGAAATGTTAGGCGTATCACTATTATCATTTGTTCTGAAACATTTTGAGTGCAAGTCAAGCAATCGTACTCACTACTTAAGTATAATGCACTCAATGTTTCCGTAATTCTTCAAATATTCCCAAAGGTTTCTTTATTCATTTGTTAAATATTCTGAAAATAAAAAAAGCTCATCATCACAAAAGCTTTGATACCTGAAGATTCCGAAAAAATCTTTAAAAAAAATTCTAATTTATGATACAATTTGCAAAGTCAGAAACAATTGTGTATTGCGCAACAAAACAATGGTTGGGATTGAATATGCTTTGATTTTTCATTTTAATAATATAAAAATCGTATAATTAGTAAATTCGGACTTAGATTACGATATTAAAATAATTTTGTTACTATATCTTAGTTGTTTTTTTTTAATTCCCTTCAAGTCCTCGATTTTCAGGAATAGGGGAAAAAGCAAGGTTAGAAACTGATGGGTTTGATTGGTTAAGGTGTTTATTATGGAAGGATTGATATCTGGTTCGGAATGTATCGCCTAAATATGAAACATTATGAATAATTCTATTAGTGGCAGAAGCATTGAGGATTTTATGAATAATTATCGATTGTAAGGATTGGATATGAGAGGAATTCGATAGTTTCGGGAAGCTATGATGCTCAACTCCGAAAGGCCAAATAGCCTTAAATGTAAGTGTAAGTCTTTTGTAATTAATTAAAATCAATTCGTAAGTTTTCAAATAAATAAGGTTTCTTTTAAATTTAAATAAATATTCCCGCAAAAATAGGTGGCAGCCGCTTTGGTATGCATTGTATCCTTTTGATTATATTATTACTAAAATAGCGTTTATTTTTACTTATTTATGAATCAGTAATTTATAGCTCACTTGAAAATTTTAGTTATTGCACATTATTAAAACAAGTGGTTGGGGCTGTAGTTTTATGGTTGCCGAGTCAGCGGTATTCCACCCATAAAAATCCTGGAAATCATTCAACACATCAAAATGAGGCTCAGAGTGGGAGTTTTATTAGGACTACGGAACCATAGAGAATTTTTAATGATAGATCCCAAGCAGCCTCATTAAATAAACCTAATGGAAATTTTATGGAATAGTTGATTATCAACTAATAACCAGACCGTTGATTTTTATGCAATCGCATATTTTGTTTGCATAAATTTTTTAAAAAGCTGATCAAATATTTTTACGAATCGGCGTACTAAAGTGCAATGAGCCAAATTTTATATTGTATATTTGAAGATAATTCAAATTATTGTTTATTAATGATTTAATTAAACTAAAAAAAAAATTAAAATGCAACATTGGAGATGGCATTCCAGATTTCAGAACCTACGACTGTAGGTGTTATTTTTATTGGAAAAATAATAACAAACAATGATATAACGCTATGATTGATTTGTTAAATATGCTGTTTAGCTTGTTGCTTACTTTTATTAGAAGCGGTGACATCGAACGATCAATGGTAAAGTTGAAATCTTGAATTTTAAATATATCGAGATAAGACCCAGAGCGCAGTAAGGGTACGAACTAATGAATAGTAAAGTGTTAAAAAATAATCTAACTTATCTCAAATAACAATAGCTCAAAGATGGTATTAAAAAGAAAAAAAAAGTTTTATATGAAAAATTCGAACTCCATATACTTTTAAATATTAATAAAATTTGAAATGAGAATGATTCAGTTTTTTTTTAGATTCAGTAATATTTGACAATAAATCAATATAAATTTAAAAAAGATTGTATTCTGGTATTAACATAATAAAACAACCGATGTAAATGTTACTAACGGGAGTGATATCAAATATTCAGGTTCTTAATGATTAATTATTAATAGTCCCAACAACAATCTGCCAACCCAGTTAATCACATACCTAACTGAATTTCTGGCTCTGTCAATATTAATTAAAATTTATAATAATAATAATCGTAGCTGATCCCGGTGGAGCGAGGCTACTTCTAATGCTTGGGTTCCATTCACATGCGGTGGAAGAAATGAATATTAAAATTCTCTTTTTTCAACTGCATAGGTCCCTCATTGAATGACTTGATTCACAAAAAATAGATATAAAGTGTTCAGTTTGGGCACTGAACATTGTATTATTATTTATTTTTTTATAATAACTATTGGACAATATTTTGTCTCCTTTTGCACATTACCGTAATGACAATATTTGAAATTTAATTGCTAAAACTGACAGGTAAGTAATAGAATAGAATCAATAGAAAGTGTGATTAAAGTTTTATGAGAAAGGAAGGGGTGAGGAGGAGGGGAGGGATAAGGAGAGGTATTATTTTCAATAAGTGGACTTGGATCATCTTTGAGTCATTTACTTCAGTAATCAAATCTTTCCCTCTTTCAAAGTGAGCCGTTTTACAAAACGCTAATTCCCATTTCATCCAATTAATCCAACAATCTTCAAGAAAGCATATTTAATCAGTTGAGTAGATATTAGCCGCAAATTTAAAAAAAAAAAAAAAAAAAAAACTTTCTCCTTTCTAATTTGACTTGGAGTACAATTTAATTCCTTTAATCTTTAATATTTTCCAAAAGGGTAAAGGAGGAGGTTTTTAAAGGACTGAAAAAGATGGAGGAGTAGGAGTACAACTCAAAGGCCCCAAAGTAAACTTTCCCATTCAATATTATTCATTATATAAGCCGACTAAAGGAATTCATATTCCAAAATAGGCGTGGATTTTTTAATTATCGATTACTAATCTAAATCGAGGACCGCTCTTTTGCTTGCAAGGGAATTTGTTAACTGATATGGAATAGTCGAGATAAATCCTTATCCTATTTACTTATTGTTGCATATCTTTTTTAATTCCTTTTTTGTTCATTTTTATATAATTTCTCACTAATATTTTCACAATTTTAATAAACCAAATCTATTTTTGGTTCCTTTTTTGACCGCACCCCCGACCATCTTCATATTCAGTTACGGCCAATCATTTTTATATATAATAAATAATAATAATATCATGTAAAAATTTAAACCATTTTATTTTATATTTTTGTCGCGCTTACAATTTGGACCGATTGAAATGAGCATGCTATTTTTCATTACTTATTCTGTGACGAAACTGGGGAACGAAAGTATAACCCCTTTCTTTAAATGAATGTATGATAATGATGAACTTGGAGCCACTTACAACACGGTCTGTTGACGCTGCAGTTCTTAAAAAAAATTAGACGAATAATGTTTTGTTAAAGAAAAAAGTTTTATTTTAAATCATAACAATTATAATATTTTTCAATAAAAATATTAATAGCAAAAGAATCGTTCTAGCTCTAAGTGGAAATCGATTCATGTCTTATAAATCACTACTAACAAAATCTTGTCTAAGTCATCAATGAATTGTCAAAGTCTATGTGTGTCCTACTTTTCAAAGTAAGTTTTCTATACTTTTCATGTCAATTTAAGTATAAATATGATTGTTATATTGTAAAATATATATGCATGACTTTTTTATTTGTAACCTGTAAAATACAGGATAATGATGATTTTTCTTGCAGAAACTTTCTTTAGAATTGCTATATATTTTAGTCTTTTAAATAGAAATACCTAAACAAGGTAGCAGCGAATTTTTCCTCCACCCCCAGACGGCTGACACCCACATTAAGCCACTGGAGGGGGTTATTTTTCTAAAAACATAATTTAGTAAAAAATATCTTACTAATTTATTTCAATCTTTTATCGGAATATGATATTTTAAAAGGTTTTCCGGGAAAATTATGTGGGTGCTTTTATTTATTTATTTTTTATAAAAAACAAAACCTCTCTACGGTAATTAAAGATTTTAAACTTTTATTATTATTTTTGGAATTTACGATACATTTAGTGTCAGATAATATTTAATTAGTACAGGGTTTCCATAAATACTCGGTAGAATCTTAAGGAATTAATTTTCGAAGTAATATTTTGCATCAGTTCATTATCTCACCAATGCTATTCCCAACTTTAGGAAAGTTTAAATTTGAAGAGACGAGAAGAATTATTAGATTATTATCGTTATACATATAAGTTTTTTTTTTGCTCATCTTTACCAATATGGGGCACTAGCAGTGCCTATATTATGGGATTCTCTTTCAGAGTATTTCACTTTACTCGATACAGCGAATTTATCTAATGAATTTTACATTTTTTTTATTTTATTTTATTTTCTCATAAACAGCTCTCAAGATTTTGATTTAATAGTCTGTAATATGAGATGGATGTTATCCTCATACCTTTAATTTTGTTATTTATTTCAAATAAATAACCAGTTCCCAGTTTTTAGAATAATACACAACGCATAAATAGAAAATACTCAAGAATTAGAATAATAACTGAAAGAGAAAAAATGAATAATTAAGACACCTTTCTTTTTTTTAACTGTTGTGTTCCTGGCTGGGAAAAAGTCATATTCGTTATCTGGCCAGTAGTAGAATCAAGTATCACCTCTAGAGCCCTCTATGGAGAGAAGATGGCACTAGAAGGATGAGAGAGCCATTTTCTCTGAGCAAGCATTCATCATTCTTCTTCCTTGTCATCATAGAAAAATAATGAGTGAGCAGACATTTCGGAAGTGGCCCGCCGGCAATTGCGGAGAGGGGAAACAGAGGGATGCTGAGGAGGAGAAAAAGGGAACATAGAATTGAGTCGAGTTAGTTGAATAGTACATACAACTACACTATTCCATCATCATTAACATCTATAGTTGCAATTTCCACAAACCCCCAATCAAAATTCACCAACCCAGTTAGCCATAAATGTCTTGTTTCGGCCACCCCAACAACTATCTGTACACTACTCTATACATTCTTATTCTGTCAATTATGTTTTATTTTCATTGCATTAAATTTATATACACATTTACTAATAAAACCCATCCAGCCAGTCTGAAAAGTGAAGTGTACAAGATACAGAGGCCCTTCCCGTCAGTAGCAGGAAAGTGAGGGAATCTATAACCTTGAGAGCGGGGAGGCAAGCAATCCAGTCCAAGCCTTCTTTGACTTACCTCGGGGTAAGGATCGATGAAAGACCCCGGTTCAGAGAGCATATCCAGCGGGTGAGTGATAAAGCGAGTAGAGTAACCACCGCACTGTCCAACATAGGCGGACCCAGGAACAGCCGTAGGTTGTTGATATCCTATGTGGTCCCATCCATTTTGCTCTACGCAGCTGCGATATGGAGGGATGCGTTGGGTACTGAGGCCTACAGAAGACCGATGGTGTCAGTATATCGTAGGTGTGCGCTAACAGTGATCAGCGCGTTTCGTACAGTCTCATACGAAGCGGCTTGCGTGGTGGCCAGGATGCCACCGATTGAGCTGATCGCAGATGAGAGGAGCCGCTCTTATAATAGTGCTGACTATTTTCCAAGAGACGTATTAAGAAAGGAGACTCTAAGAAAATGGCAACGTCCCTGGAATATGGCATTCAGTGGAAGACGGACGCACAGGCTGGTGCCCAACATCGAGGCCTGGGTGAATAGGAACCACGGGGAGGTAGATTATTATATCACCCAGTTTATCACAGGGCATGGTTGCTTCCGAGCCTACCAGTATAGGTTTAAGCTCGATGAGACTGGATAATCTCCATTGTGCCCAGGAACGGAAGAGAGAGCAGAACACGTTTTCTTCTTCTGCCACCGCTTTCATGAAGAAAGAAGAGACTTCCGACGCGTTTGCGGCTCAGACCCGACAGCAGATAACATCGTCAATATTATGCTGCTTAACCAAGATTATTGGATGACAGGCCAACGATTTGCTGCACAGGTGATGGAGAAGTTAAGAAATGAGGAGAGAGATAGGCGAACCAGGAGATGAGGCGGGACTCAGCCAATCACCCCCATGATGTAATGCCTAACGGCGGTGTAGGGCGGTGGTTTTAGTGGATAAAAATCCCACACACGGATAGGTACGGGCCTATCCGTGTCTTTTGAAGATGTCCACCGACCATCGTAAAAAAAACAAGAAAAAAAAAACACATTCTTTTATATCTGGGGCTTGTGATGCAGCTATGACCCGTTCAATAGTATCACCCTCTTGGAGCTTGGGGAACTATACCAAGCACAACGAGCTTCATGGAGGAACTCTGTGTTGATATTAAGACTCCCTGGAAATCATCCACTATCACATGCACGGTAACTAAGAAGGATGGTGATGTCTCAGAAGAGGACATGGATATATTGAACATTTTATTTCTACATGGCTTTATGTACCGTATATTTTTTACTATATTTAAAATGTTTAAATAATTCTATTTTATTTTTTTTGTTTTTTTTAAACTTATTTATCCATTCAAGTGTTTCCTGTAACCGGTTTTTTTTAAATTATATTTTCCTTTTAATCTATGTGTTAGTCTTGTTCTCGTAAAATGTATCTATTTGTTTGTTTTTAGTAAACTGATCTACTGCTGTGACTATGAATGATGGTCTGATCTCACATTGCCGTATAATATTGAATTTGTTTAGCGGGTCACTGAAGAGGATCTAGGAGGGTGAATTCCGGAGAGCGACTTTGTTATCGGGTGAATTACTAAATTGTGAAAAGGTGAAATTGGAGGAGCAGAAATGAGAAAGAAAAATAGGAATGAATTAAAACATTTGTATTTGTTGTACAGACCGAAATTGATTGTAAAAGGAAACTGTAGGGGAAAAAAATATCTTATTATTGTATCTCTTTTTTTCTGATTATACCATGTGTAATTTATATATGTCCGATTGCGGATTGATAAGTATGCTGTGCGAGATAGCAACCTAATGTATTTAGGCAGCATAGATAAATAAAGTATTTCTCTCTCTCTGGTGGAAAAAAAAAAAAAAGAGAAAGCTTTAAAATTAACATAATGGTAAAAATAAACACACATATAAAGAACGATAAAAATCTAGAAATAAAATTGAAATATGTAAGGGAAAAATAATAAATAATAAAAAAAAAGAATCATGTATAATTTTAGCACATAATTCAAAAAATTTTGTACTGAAACTATTTTTATTGTTTTATGCTCTCACTATTTATATTAATAGACTTCAAAACAAATTGTTCTTTACTAATGTTAAGTATGCTGTGCATGAGGCTACCCAATACAGTTGGCCAGCACATTTTTAATAATGTGTTTTTATTTCTTTATTTCTACTCATATTTTAGTATGTATCTAATATTTAGTTAAATTTGGATTTTTATACCAAAAAAAGTGGGTTTATTGAAAATCCTTTTAAAAAATCATATTTCGAGAACGGATTGAGATAGGAAGGCGAGGTTTGTATATATATATATATATATATATATATATTGTATATATATTGTGTAAATATATGCGTATATATTTTTTCTTTACTTAGCTTAGTACAGAATAATATGGAAGATTCTCTTTTGGTCAAACAATGTCCCCTCGCGGTAAATTAAATTTGTTTCGGAGGATATATTTTATGGAGCCCTTTATTCATCAGCGACTATTATTAATGCTGAATTTGTACAGGGATGGAGCTGTCCCTTGGAGAGTTGGCACATTAACAAGGAGCATAGCTGTCAACTCAATGACCAAGGGAACCAACCGACCCCGGCTCAGTCCTTTATGTAATACAGGCTACCAGGCTCCTGACAAATGGTGATGAATTTAACATTAGCTAATGACTTGTTTTGCTTATTCAATTCTATCATTGGAGCCAGATTGTAATTTTATTAGGTAATTGTTTCGTCCTCCTTTGAATAGCCATTTGGGAATTTCACGAGCGTTGGCATCACACGTTTATTATTACCTCGTCGTCGTATTTTTATCAATGAGCTCACAGAAATAAACATCATTAATCATTTTATAAATAAAGAATAGAATTTACGGATAAACTGAAAAATTAAAAAGTTTAATTTTTAATTTATTATTAGATAATTTGATTTCATCGATATTATTAGGGATGTTACTTTTAAGTGTTGGAAAAGTTTAACATGCGTTTGATTACTCAACAAATTTACTTTATCTTAATCAGTGTTGGTATAAGTTTAACAATGTGGTAATAAGAAAAAAAATACAAATACTTGCACGGAACTATTGCATTTAGTATTCTTCGTTGATTAAAAGTTTTAGATGTTCTAGTAAAAATCGTTGACGAGAGAGTCGCAAAATCGATTTGTATCGAACGAATCATATGAATGCAATGAGTGCGTATGGTTGGAAATCATTCATTGGAATTCCACTTACCTATTTACGAAATATGTGGGAGGGGGTAGCACATAGGTAAGGCAATGGACAACTAACACCAAGGGCCCACATTCGAATCCGATCTGTTTCCCGTAGCCGTTGTGTCAGTCCTGTGAGTCCGGGAGCCCACTAGGGTCCTCTCCCCTCATAATTGGGTAAAAATGTGGCGGTGGAGCGTGATTCTGACCAAATCACCTCCTTGTACAACTGATGTAATAATAATACTTCCTAACAAATTACTGCACCCCTAACCCTTCGTATATTGTAGCGGTACTGATTTTTTTTTTTTAATATACGGAATATAAATTAAGTGAAAAAATTCCGATCGTTAAAAAAATTCAAATTAGAGATTCCGACGAAAATTTTGAGATCTCCTTAGTTAAAAAAAAATACTCGCAAAATAGTCAATGTGTGTCCGTTTAAGAACCGCCTAGTTCAAAAACGAGAAGTCGTACCAAACTGAAATTACTTATTTAGGGCGGGTATATAGTCTGGGGTGCGGCAACAATTTTTTTCTAGATATGATAAAAGCCGAGGCCACCCGAACATTCCCGATTATATTATGGCTTTGTTATCTTCGTTATACAGTCATATTCTTTTTGAAGTACAAAATTTATATTGGTTACTTCCACCTCAAGAAACTCTAAAATATGATTTTTTTTTTTCAAAAGTGCTAGTGCCCACTAATTTACAAATTACCTATTGCAAAAAGAAATAAGTCCTTATTACCAAATTATGTTTCAATAATGTGAAAAATTAAAAAAGATAAAACAACTCTAAAGTTGTTAAAAATGTCGGAAAATGTTTCTAAGAAGTACAAACATGAATATAGAAGTTGTAAAAGAAAATATGTGGAAATATAAAAATCCCATACCTAAACGTTAAATATATAACACCTTAAAATCTGTTTTAAATAATTAAATTCAAATAATGAAAATGCTCAAAGTGTAAAATGAACAAAGGAGGTTATTAATTTATAAAATTATATTGTTATCATTCGTGTTTTATTAAAGTTCTGAGCAATTTGTGTTTCATACAAACAGATATTTTAATATAGTGTTGGTTAATCTTTAATTTAATACTATTTATTTAAGCACCTTAAAAACCAGGATAAAAACTATTTATAAATAAAGTCCCATATGTGTAATTGAAATTAATCTCTGATCGTTTAAAAACAAAAATTTTATTTTATTATCAGTAGGATGTTTTAGTTTTTACTATTCATTCAGGTTTATTACCTTGGACACGCTGATTTATTTTATTTTTTTTATTTATGTTGTAACTTTCACAATATTTTCATTAAGAGATAAGTGAAAATTAAAAACTGACTTTGTGAAAACAACCCTTACCCTCAACGATTTTACATTCTTGATATTAATTTTCATACATTTTGGCAATAAATTTGAAGAACACATTTCAATATTTTCTTACATACGTAAATCTGCCCATTTTTTTTTTAATTTATTTTATAGATAGGCTGCCTACAAACACAGATTATTTTGTGATACTCGGTTATTTCTTCTCAGGAGACATTAAAAAATCATTCAAGATCGCGAAACATCCTTTACCTGTAATTTCATGCCTAAGTAAGTGGAAGTAAAAAAAGAAATGATAATTGAACATTTATTTTTCTAGTGAATATTTTTTTTCATACACAAGTGAAATAAAAAGTCAATTTTTTAAAAAGACAATTCACTTCGTCATATATTAATGCGGGAAAAAGTTATGATGATAATTTTTTATTACTATTACTAATTATCGAATTATGATGATGAATATTCAACGCTATCTTACGGACAACTAAATTCCCTATACAATAGAATAATAATACTCAACGATTTTAATGATCCATAAACCTAACAAAGACAAACATAGACCCGATTCCTACAGACCTATTAGTCTTCTTCCAGCATGCTCCAAAATTTTTGAAAAATTATTACATGAACGTATTATAAACATACTAACTGACCAAAACATATTACCCGACCACCAATTTTGATTTCGCACGTTACATTCCACAACACAACAGCTACACAGGGTCACGTACTTCATTTCCCCTGGTTTAGAACTAAAAAAATACGGTTCTGGAGCATTTTTGGATGTAACTCAGGCGTTATAATGGGGTATGGCACCCAGGCCTTCTTTTTAAACTTAATACAATTCTCCTAAGCACCTACTATTTAATTTACAATCATTTCTTCATGACCGTTTCTTTTCTGTCCGACAAAGCTCAGTGAACTCATCAATGAAACCAATATTTGCAGGTGTTCTATCCTGGCCCCACTTCTGTACATCATATTCACAATCGACTTACCGACAAACGACGACATACTAACTGCGACGTATGCAGACGACACTGCTATCATTTCGAGAAACACAGACCCTTTACAGGCCACACTAACACTAAAACATAGTCTAAACAATATACAGACATGGTGCACACGATGGAAAATTATGATTAATCACGACAAGTCACATTTACTCAACGACACAAAACATGTCTTTCAGTTTACATTGACAATCACCCTATTCCACAGTAACTTATTTAGGACTTACCTATGAAAGAAGATAGACATGGAGCCTACACGTAAAAACGTAAAACACTAAATTTCCGACTCAGACAATTATATTCTATACTACACAGACGTTCTAAATTATCGCTCAGACAGAAACTTAACATATAGAATTACTTACTAAAACCCACATCGACTTACGCCTGCCAAATTCATGGACCTGCTAAAAAAGACAGATTCAGAAAATACAAACTTTTCAATCACAATTTTTAAAACTGGGAACGCACTCACCACTCTACGTCTCAAACGAGACCATTCACACCGACCTACGCATTCCGACTGTAACGGACCACATTCATACGACTTACAAACGGTTTCACAACATGCTACATGGACATTTCAATAAATTTATACGACAGATGGCAACACATGACATTCCTGACGTAACTCGGCGTAGGCTGAAGAGGAGTTGGATGCGGAACCTCCTAATGTAATAAAATAATTTACTTAACGTCAGTAGGATACACCACTGGGTGCAGTGGGGTGAGCAAATAAATTTACTCAGTAAATATATAACATTAAAATGTTTATATGATACTGGCCGATTTTCTAAGTAAATTAATATCGACAACATGGTTCACCTGACAATTTTCACTTGAATGATAGAGATATTTTGGAACATGTTTGATTTTTAGCTGTAAACTTGACATGGTTGATTATTCAGTTGTTCTGGCAAAGCCTGTGTAGACATGTAGACATGCGTGGACTTGAAGGACTGGTGTTGAAGAGCATATTTGGCACTAAAAGGTTCAATATTATTTATTTCCCAGAACAAGATAAGGAATACTGCCCCTAGAAATATTATCTCACAACTAACCTCATATAAGTTTCAATATGCATTTTCTTTTCATATGGAGCCATATTTCTTTTTAAGCATTGCTATAGATATATCAGTAGGTGGGAGTGGCTAGCTCATTGTTAATGCATTCTTTAGTAGCAGAATGCATTCCAGTACTCGGGTTCTGATCCGGCTGTGGCAGAAAAATAATTATTCTCTGTTTCACTGTAGCCGTGAATCAGCTCTGTGGGCTCGAAGGCACTCCGGGGTCCACCCAGCAACATTAAGTGGGGGTACCCCTAATCGGGTGAAAATCTGGCAGTCGAGCGTGATTCTGACCTCATCTGAAATCATCTCCTTGCACAACCGTTGGTCTAGTTACAGTACTAGTAAAGTACAGTACCGAATGAAGCTTTACAAGCCTTTTATCCATGAAGAGTAAGGCGGTACAATTTTTTTTTCAATATATATATATATATATTGTATAAGCTATACCGTGGTAAAAAACCATTTACTCTCTCTCCCTCCTCCTCCAATCATATTTCACCTTATACAATTAGTTTATTATGCATTAAATTTAACTAAACTTATATGGCAAAAAGAAAAGGCCGAAACGTCACAAAAATGTGGAGTGTCTATTTATAAAATTTTGATAATTTTTTATTATATAGTTTAATATTGAAAGAATGTGGGTCGAATGTAAAGGTTTTTTCCTTAATATTATTAATTAATATTTAATATTAAAAATAAAAAAGCGAATAACCACACTAAAGTTGTTTATAATAAATTTCAATACCTGCTACCGAACAAAGGGAGATTTCAACTCATATTCTTAAAATTATTTGATTTTTAATTTGCGAATGGGCAGGGTAATTATTCAAACGAAATCCTTTTTGCTGATCGAACTGCTAATTTGAATTATGCAAATTCCAACCCATTAGCAATTCATCAATAAGAAATTAAACAAGGTGGACCGCTAAATTTGAAATTACGCGGTTTTGTTCCCGTCATTCCAAAAAATGTTCAACAAATATTTTCGGGTTGTTCAACTTGGCTTGAGGGAGCAGTTGGAGAACTAGTTCCTCACCGTTCTCACTACTGCTAACTACACTTTTTATAAGCCATCACTGGTTGGGATTCTAGAAAATTAAGGAGCTGAGACGGGAGAAGGTAATGCCAGCAATCAGAGCCGAATCTCTCCACCTAATTTGGTATAATGGCTCGGAATGCGAATGGAAAAATATCTTGGAGTTGAGGAATTGAACCCATCTTCCTCAGTTAGGAACTAAATCAACATTAGAGCACTAGCCCCTAAATGGCCTGTTAATATTATATCGCCTTGGTCTTTCCATCTTATGCCTCGTATAATCTAACAACCATTTTAAAAGATTACCTTTTCCATCGTCTTAAGACCCATTGAGCCGATTATGATAAAAGATTATTATGTAGAGTGACATTCACTGAAAATAAATCGGTGGATTATAAGCAGTAATATCCTTAAAGGGCCAAGGTTTATATACATAATTTCGTAAAAATAATTTTACTCACCTGTTTTACGGCACGAAATTTAAGAACCATCTCCACGTCACAGAAATTTGTCGTGCAAGTAATATCACAACTGTGAGAAATGAATAATACAACTTTTATATACCTACCAGTGATAAATACAAAATAAAAATATACCTATTGTGTTCTAAGAAACACGATGCATCAGCGCTAAGTAATTGGTGTTAAAAATTAAATTAGTTCATTAAAAGACAATATTAGGCATTGTAATGAACCCCGCACAATTAACGCCGTAATTAATGACGCCATTAAATGTAGCAAATGGGCCTGGGTAGAAAAAGAAGTAAGCCAACATACTTTTGATCCTTTGATATCTAAAATATTACGTCTTAATTATTCGTTTTTAGTTATCTTACGTTTCTACGTTGTTTTTGGAGTTCTATCAATGGGTAGATTCTCCACATGTTTTTATCATGTCATAATATATACAGCAAATTGTTAAGATTTTTATTTTCTCTAGCATTTTTTACTAGTGATAACTAAACCTTTTTTTTTTACTGTAACCTTTCTTGATATATTCTTCAATATTTATATATTTTACTTTCACAAGGCCTTATTCTCACTAAAATAGTCTGACAGGGCTTAAATTCTGAATTTTTAAAACAACATTATCTAAACTAACTTTGTTTATTTCAAATATTTACCCATAGCTCATTGCTAGAGGATTTAAAAAATGTACAGAAATAATCTTTAATAATTAAGTAAAGAAGAAATATTTTCCTAAATTAATAACAAAGGTCCAAAAAATAGGTGAAGTATTGAGTATGAAGTGTGCGTATGTGTGAACGCCCTAGCTCTAGAAGGAAAAGTTGCAGGGAACTTACAACTTACCTTACTTGGTGAGGTGTATGCCTGGAATGTTACGGCCACATTTTACGATTTTAACTAAACTTGGTGTATCAATGTAAAACTAAAATGATCTTTTATGCAAGCTCGGTCTTATCCATATTAAATTACTTTTAATATGGCTTAAATGCCGAAGTTTGAAAAAATCTAACTATGATGTATCTTTATTTTGTTCACATAACTAACCATTGGGATGAGTTAACAGTCATAAACAATGTATAAATAAGATAGATATTCTTAATTTAGCTGTGCTGCCCAAATACATTGCGTTTCTACAAAACACAGCACCACAATGAATTCATGATCATATACACAACATATATTTACATGATATAAAAACAATTTATTTTCTACCTTCTCTTTTACAATGAATAGTCTTCTATAAACTAAATACAATATTTTTTTCCCTGTTTTACAATTTTATTCTCCCTATTTCACTCTCTCATACCTCCCTTCTCCAGTGATCTGCAACCTAGGTTGATTCGTTAAACTAATTGAAAGAATATATTATTAGATAGCAATATAAACACAAATCAAAGACACAATAGTCACAGTAGTAGATCAGTTAAAAAAGAAAATTATAAAAACTGATATATAGATTTAAAAGAAAAAAGTTAGTTGAAAGATATGAGTAAATGATTAAATGAGTTATTGTCAAAACACAAATAAACAGGTTAAAAAGCTAAAAAAATAATATAATAATAAGAATAAATAATAAATAAATAACAAGAATAGAATAAAATAGAATTTGATTGTTAACTAATGGAAAACAATAGAGATATAGGAACCGCAGTTTTAAATCTGATAAATCGATCGTGCCCTCGATTCCAATTATAAAGAAATCATAAAAAGATTTAATAATTAACTAAAGGGGATAAGAGAGAAAATATTTTTGCAAGCTTAAATACAAATTTCCGGACATGAGAGTGGTGGTAAAGACGTATTATATATCGTTGTAAAGCCAAAGATCTTTTGAAAAATAAAATTTAACATATAATCGTAGGAAATAAAGAAAAGAGAAGATAACGCTTGCAGCGCGTTTTTCCGTTTGCCCAGTCTGATTTATATTTTCGTGTCACTATCGTTATTAGTTAGTTATTTTCTTTAAATTTTAGTAAACGTATATTTTAGCCTGCCAATTAACGAGATGACTTACATCATAAAATCATTCTTAGCGTTTTCAATATTGATTCTATAAAATTCATCATTGAATGAATGGTAAAGAGTAGAATGTAAATAGTTATATTTTTTTAGTTCGCCATGCTTTTGAAAACAAAATTTTAGGATCTTGCAAAGATAAAAATTATTATTTATTTTTATCATCGGAATTACACACTGAGTAGTTATCGGCACTATCATGTATCCAAGGTTTCACGCTAAAAGTAATTCCGCCATACATCCGCCGACCGTACATAAGCTTGATTACAAAGAAAAACTGGATCCGATACATTTTCCAAGATTAATTTGTTGTTTTTTTTAGATTCCTCTACGCTATGACTGACTGCGGTCAATCTTTCACGCATAATGGAAACACCTGAAGTATCGAGATCGACTCCATAAGATGCCTCAAACTCCTGCCACTTTCGGTACCAATACATTTTTTTTTATTGCCTGTTTTGGTAGGATGAGATACGAGGTAAACGAAAACCAGGCATCCCTAACAGGAACTATTAAAATATAATTGAAGTGTATAGTTGTACATGGAGGCAATAGCTGTTCCCTGCGTTAAAATATCTCACTCACTCATTACTCACTATTGGGTGCTACAGTCCTTGTAGGACCTGGGCCTTTGTCAACGTTCTTCCCCATGCTTCGCGGTCTCTAGGAAGACTCCTCCAATCTCCGATTCCTATTTTTTTTTAATCGCCCTCCAAATAATCAAACCACCGACCCCTGGGTCTGTCCTTTTCCTTTGTTCTCCTGGTGCACCATTTAGCACCCTTTTAGGCAGCCTACAGGGCTCCACATATCCTAAACCGTGCAATCTGCTCTTAATAGCTCAGAGGAGGCTCTCCATAAAATTCAAGTAGTTCGGCATTGCTTTTGGATCTTCACCTGTGCTGTTCTTTAACGGCTCCAAAGATCTTTCTCAGAACTCTTCTCTCTCAAACCAGTAGAGCTCGTCTTTTTTCCTTGGTTGGAGTCCACCTCTCACTGCCACACATTACTACTAGGCTAATTACTGTTTTGTATAACAAAAGCTTTGCTTTCCTGGAAAGAGTATAGGAGAGCTTTTTGCAGTGCATAGAAACATCTGGTTCCTACCATTCTGCCCTTAACTTCTAAATTATTGTTCTCCATCACAACTCCTCCCAGGTACTTGAAAGTACTGCAGCTGTGAAACATGTTTTCCCCCACATGCGCAATATCTCTTCTCTCCCCGGTCTGTCTAGAGGTTGTAATATATTTTGTCTTTTAACTATTTATATTTAGTCCTACATCTTGTGCTGCTCTCTTGAATTCTTCTACAGCACCGGCCAGTGCTGTTTTGGTTCTCCCTATGATGATTACAGCATCTGCATAAGCCATGCGTTGTGTGAACCTATTGTAAATGGTGCCACCCGGGTCCTTATTCTTCTAATGGAAACTTCTAGGGCGAGGTTGAACACTACTGATAATAATGGGTCTCCTCCTCACTGTTAACCCTAAGGCTAATTGAGATGCCCACTCGAGTCTTCACCTAAAAACTAGTCCTTTCCAGGGTCATCTTTGTCAACCTTATTAACTTGCTAGGTATTCCCAGTGACTGCAAAGCCTTTAGTAATTTTCCTTATTCCACACTATCATCAGCCTGTCGAAAGATAATAAAGAGGTGGTGTAAGTCGACATTGTACTCGTACGTTAACTCGAGAATTTGTCTAATCGAGAACTGGTGGTCTCTTGCTGACCGTCCTGGCCGGAAACCGTTTTGGTACTCGCCCAGCAGTCATTCGCTCCTCTCCATCATTCTCCTACAAATTGCTACCGACAAGATCTTGTAAACTGTTGGCAGGAGCTATATGCCTCTGTAATTTTCACATTTGAGTTTGCTCCCTTTCTTATATATAGGGGCTATAATAGCTTCTCTCCATTCAGCTGGCATTTTTTTGTGCCCTGGAGACTTATTATTTTTCAGGGCCCAAATTATGTCCATAATTTCGTCTCTTTCCGGTGGCACCTCCTCATTATTGTTAGATTGGTAAACCTGGTGGAAATACATATTCCTTGCCTTGGGTTTAGAATTTCCTTAAAGTAATGGAGCCACCTATATTTAAATTGTTCAGCCCCGGTGATAAGGTTTCCACATTGATCTAGGAACATATCAGTCTGTTGAGTAAAGGCCTGTTTTAGCCATTTAGCCCCCTTTTAGAACTTCCAGCTTTCTCACGCCTGATAATGCTCTTGCAATTCATTGGGTTTTCTTGCCTCATGTGCTCTTTTCTTATCTCGCATTATTCTTTTGCCATTTCTTCTTCTTTCGGAATATGCATCATATGTCCTGCGAGTTTTCTTTTGTGGCATCTTCATTGGAGCCTCCAATGAATTCCTTTCTTGTATGGCCCTCTCACAAGCTCCATCAAACCATGGGTCCATCCTATAGTCTCATGGCTCATGGCTATGCCATAGTCTTTTTTTCTCCTGGAACTTCGCGTGTTGTGGTCCTGATTACTTCTCGTAGTCTCTTCCACCTTTCTTCAACACCCAGCTCCTGCACAATCCACTCTTGACACCGGTGCTGAAGTCTCTCTTGATAGTTCTGCCTAGTACCTTTCTCTATCAGCCCTTCCATCTCAAATTTACATGAATTTCCTTCCGATGTCCTCTTCCTCTGTGCCAAGTATTGGTTATATATCGCTAGAATCAGGAAGTTGTCTGAGAAGTAGTCCCCTCCTCTGTAGCTTCGTGGGTCCGTTATGTGCGAGCAGTGGCGTGTGTCAACCAGTATGTGGTCCAGCTGTCTTTTGGTTTTTACCCACGTTTCTTTATGAATATTTTTGTATGGAAACATAATGGTCGTAACTCTCATATCTTTTGAGGCGGCGAGCTCAAAAGTTCGGAAGCCATTGTCATTTGTAGTATTGTGCCAGCTATTCTGCCCGATAGTGGGTCTATATATTTCTTCCTTGCCTATCTGTGCATTGAAATCGCCAAGTATAATTTTGGTGTCGTACTGCGGTATCTCATCATCATCGTTAAAATATAATTTGGCGTATATCTGAGGAAGAACGGTATTTTTTTTTTTAAATACCTTTTAAATTTTGGTAGAACATCATAAACCTCAGGCCTGCCATGCATAACAGCGATAAATATGATTAAATGTACTTCTCTTAAAAACTGTTGAAAGTGGCGTTAGTCAACTAAGTAATAGAAGGCCCCTTTGGAAATTCAGTGCGGAAAGTATTGCGACAGTGAATGATATAGAAACATCGGTTCTAAAATGAGCGAGGACTATGATGCGTTACAGTTTTATAAAAAAATATCAAACATAAAAATTATGTTTGATTTAGTTGAATATAACTTTAATGTTATAATCACATTGCAAAGGTGGGTCTAAAAAAAATAAATAAATCTTGTGGCTACTTGGGTTCCGATATTGCAGAATTCCTAAGCCTAAACCTCAAAGGGCTGTGGTTAGAGAAAGGTTTAATTTTTCCTCTTCAAAGCTCACCTGCCAATTACTTGTGAAAATGAAAAAATAACACAAAAAAAAAGCAGAAATTAAAAAAAATTCTGAGGGAAATAAGAGTATTTCATTGCGGATTAAAAGATCGTTTCTTTCTCCTCTTTTCCTTTTTTTTTTTTTTTGTTCCTTTACCTTTACGCTACAGTGTTCGCATTTTCTGGCTTTTAAATTAAAGATTTATGTTATCTCGCGCCATCTTTATTTCCGTAAGAACTATTTCACCCGAGATTTGTGGTTACAACTATTATACTTAATAATGTCATATTTGATCAGTTGGGCATATAGCTTCTAAATAACAATATCTTCACTCTCTTTAGAAATTTTATTCATGCACTAACATTTCGCTCAACTTTTATTTCTAAATTATGACTAAAATTTTATGCCCGAGTAGTAATGGTTTATTAGTTATGTTTATTTTTATTTGTAAAAGGTTTGTTTACGATTCATTAGTTTAACATTATATAGTGCTCATTTCAGTTTGTAATTAGTAATAAATTAGCCACTGTTTATTTAGTTTCTTTTTACCCACACCCACTTTCTCCATGTTAATCATTAGTTTTACTTTCTTAATCTTCAATTTTGTATGTTTAACTTTGAAATCAACCGTATTTATCATTTCTTTAATGGACCATTTCACTTACTGATGCAATTATAAAAAAAAAAAAAAAATACATACTTACATTCACATAACTTCAACTTAAATCAAAACGATACCTCGTCATATACAGGCATTATTAACAGAAAAACGTCGGGCAAGAG
>NW_027112258.1:367439-372479 GCF_000696795.3 Halyomorpha halys | reverse complement strand
AAAGACCTTAACATCCCATTCGTTGCAGATTTGACCCAAAACAGATATGCGTCTTTTTATTCCAAACTCCTTAACCATAGTTGACATTATCCAGTTATGTTATCCCAATAATTTCATTGATTAATTGAATCAAGACTTTTAATAAAATTAAATTCATCAATACTGTTTTAAATATATATTGAATAATTTATAATCTGTCTCAGGCTAGGTCCCATATTTAACCAGATTATTTGTTACTTATTTATTGAATAATAATAAAAGCTGCTCCGATCAAGGGCAATGGGTAATTGGATTATAATTGTTCATATGTAATAAAGAAAAGAAAAAAAGAAAGATAACAAAAAAAAAAGAATATTAAGAGTTATTTTTTTATAGGTGATTCTTTCTAGGTTGTAGATGGTCGCGATAAGTATGGCAAAAAGGATTGCAGAAATAATATTTCTGTTAGAAATTATTTAA
Source organism: Halyomorpha halys (assembly GCF_000696795.3). Taxonomy (NCBI): domain Eukaryota; kingdom Metazoa; phylum Arthropoda; class Insecta; order Hemiptera; family Pentatomidae; genus Halyomorpha; species Halyomorpha halys. The sequence continues at coordinate 372,020 of NW_027112258.1, read as the reverse complement.
TTTACACATATATGAGATTCAAATAATTATTTATTTAGAAAAGGCAATGATATATAACTGGATGAGTCAATTGCTCTGTTACTGATGCTTAACTTATTCAGTACTGCATTCTCTCGATCTCAAAATACCCGTTTTACCCACTCGTGCAGAATCGTTACAACTGAAACTGTATGATTGTTGCAGTCTCGTTTGTACTTTCGCTCTAGCTTTGGTGTCATAGTTGACAGTACATTATCTACAATTAACTATCGTATAGTTTCCGTTATTCGGCATAAGTGTTAACCACTAATATATCGTAAATATTTAATAGTTGCAGTCATAACAGCATAGTTAAAGTCATGTCGTGACAGTTCACTGTCAAGCGTATACATATAACCGTTAAACATGGCTCTTAGTTCACTGAAATTACATGTACTGTAAACGATCACGCCAGACCCAGTACGATATTACCCATTTTTACTGAACTGTCACAACATATCATCCTTACCAAATGTAAGGGCGATAGGTGGGAAAATATTGTTCTTATATATTTGCCCCAAAACTTACATATATGCCTTGGGCCCCAAAATTATTTATTATGTTATCATGAAATTTATAAAAATATTCCCGCTCAAACCATTAAAAACTTAAATTTTCTCGATTAATATTGAAATATTACTTTAAAGGTAATTGAGAAAATACCTGGCGGTATGATGCCATGTGGAGGAAATACCTGGTGGTATGAAACCAGAGGAATGTGGAAGAAATGAGATGCAAGTAAAAGTTCAAGGGTGAATAAAACAAGTAGGTTGGAAATTCAGTTAAAGTGGAATATCAACAGAAAATAAATTAATAAAAAAACTCACAAACTAGACCAAAACATAAGCACTTAAAAAAAAAAAAAAAAAGTGTCTAGAAAAACCATGGCTTTCAGAGAATCTAGCTCAGAAAGTTTTCATGCTGGTTAAATTTTAATAAAGTATTACTAAAAAATATATATATTGTAAGATTATTAACTGACTCTAGGGGTATTCGTTATATAAGTTTTACATGTTAAATATAAAAAGTTGTTTTATTAAAATAAATAATTTAATTTCTATCTATTTTAGTCTCAAAACGTTTTATTTTCCTTACAAGTCCGACGTTTCTATGTTGAGAAATTGCACAAAAACAAAATAATTGATGATAAGATCATGAAAAGTTTGGTAAATAAGCATTGTTACCACCCTAGGATATATGGGCTGATAAAATTATATAAAGAAAATAAACCTTTAAGACCAATTATAAATGGTATTAATGGGGCTTTATATAATATATCAAAATTTTTCAAAAATAGTTTCACTAATGTATACAGAGATAAGGAAATTGACATTATAAATGTAATAGAAGCAAAACAGAAACTAAGGGATATTAAAACTGAAGATAATGAGACGATGATAAGTTATGACGTTGTCTCATTGTTTACAAATATCCCACTCAAATTGGTACATAAAATCATAAATGAAAAATTGGAGGAAATCAAACCAAACACGAATATAAAAAATTGTTCCTAGAAGAAATAAAATTATGCTGTGAAAATGGCATTTTTAAGAACAAAGGTGATACATACATACAGGCAGCTTTTTGGAGTTCCAATGGGGGGATCAACACAATTTAATTAACAACAGAATTTATCAACACAATAATGATTTGAAAAACAAGGAGAAGGATCCAAATAAAACGGCACTAGTACAGCATGCAACCAAAAACCAGCATATATTTGATTTTGAAAATACAATGACATTACATAAAGAGAATAATACATTCAAAAAGAAAATACTTGAATCCATTTACATATCAGAAAATAATGATTATACAGTGAATTTCAAAACAGATACAAGAAATTTAAACCAACACTATGCAGAGATATTAAGTAAAATTAATTTAGGAATAATATAGGATAAATTAAATGTGGATAATCATAATTAGCCTTGATAGGAATTTTACTAATGAAATAAAGAGGAAAATTGACAAAAGTGTAGTTATAATAAATAATTTTAATGCTTGAACTGAGTGGAGGAAGGTTACAAGCATTGTTGTGATAAAGTTTTTAAGGAATAGTGAGTGTGATAAATTATTTTAATTTTGGTTTTAAGTGAATATTGACTAATTATGTAATTAAACATATGTGGGATATACTTATTAACAAAAAAATATATTTTACCTAATGTTTTTAATGTTTCATAGAAATTGTTATTTTGACCTGGGCAGAATAGCCTGCATGGAGTTAGAGTTTTTAAATTATATAATTCCAAAATTGTATTAAGGTAAGATAAATTATAAATAATAATGTTAAGTAATTTGAAATGTTTGAGGATCATACATGTAATAAAATCTGTTTTGTAGTAGATTGTCCCTGAGGATGGCCGGATTGGCCGAAACGTCGGACTTGTAAGGAAAATAAAACGTTTTTAGACTAAAATGGATAGAAATTAAATTATATACTTTAAAAAAATTTACCAGTCTCAAGAAAGTGTTAGGATTATAAATTAAATAAAAAGTTGTGTTAAAAAGAGAAATATTTCCTTCTTTTAGCATGTTAAAATGATTTTACATTTAACATGGTCCAGAGTCTGTCAATTCGTCTAATAAATGGAGAATGACTTCACGCAACAGACCAGCTAAGCTCCACTCCATTTTGTCTCCAGCCGTTTTGATTGGTTTTTGGTTTGTGTAGTTTTTGTTTTAGGCGTTTTTAAATAAAAAAGTAGGGGAGAAAACAAGGAACAAGTGAGGTAGGGAAAATGCGATGTGACGAAGCTGTTTGTTTGATTTATATACAACGTAAAGATTACAAGGTTACAAAAAAAATTGTCCAGAAAATGCTAGGACCTACTCTACATTTAACATATAACATGAACTTGAAATTAGGCTGCTCATAATCCTAAAGTTTCAACGTTTAATATGATAAAACATTTTACATTTAACACATCATGAATACCATTTGAGTGGAAGATCACACAACTTTTCATCCTGAAAAGCAAAAATTTTAAATAAATACATTATCTACTCAGGAGAGATCGGATACGCTCGGATTGTCTCCAATTTTCCAGTCTATAAACTGCCGTCTCTATTTGCCCATTTTTTTCCTATATTTAATGATTAAATTCAAATAAACAAAATCAAACTTTTTTAATGAGGATAAGACCCAGCTGATATAAAATACAAATTAGTTTTACATTAAAGTATCGGATTTAATTAAAATCTGTTTTTGAAAAAATCGAAAGGAAGTATAAAATGGATCATATAAAGTGGCACTTTTGTCAAAAAGGTTGTTGTAACATTCCAGAAATACATCTTATGCAAAGTGGGCCGAAATTTTAGTGACTAATAAATAGTTTTTATGCTATTTTTTGCAGTTTTGTTGACCACTACTTGGACCATTTTCCTACAAAAAATATATTTTGTAAATACAGGGAAAACGCAGTTTTTTATTTACTTTTTTCATTAAAGTTCCCATTTATTTTCGTAGTAACGTTTTGGCGGGAAGAATTTCAAATTAACCTTTTATTGGTAATTTCGCATTCGTGTTTAGGTTAAGATGATGGTGGTATTTGGCTAAGAGCAGACCAAGGTCAGATTTTCTTATTTTTTTTTTTAGAAATTGATGTGTTGAAAATTGCTACGTAAAAATTGTCCGTAATTCGATAATCACTCTTTGGTCGTTGAATCCAATATCTTGCAATTGTAATACAAGCTATTCCAGATATTCTACCTCAATTAACTTATACACAGCCGTTATTAGATAGTTTTATCACCTCTACATTCTCAAGCAGAAAATCGAATAGGAACCCCCCTCACATCCCCCCCCCAAGCCTTCCAGAGTATGCTTACATAAATATGTAATGAGAATGTTCCATTAACCCACGCCCTCTTACTAATTACATATTTACATAACATTAATATTGAAACATATTGACCCATGTATTTTTTTCCTACTTGTTTTAGCTTTATAAATTTTAATATGGCTTTCTGTCGTACAACAAATGCTTTCTTAAAGACAATTAGGGAGAATATATAATTTTCTTTACATAATTGACTTGTACAAGGCTATGGACAGCCCTGGCTACTTAGCTCCGATAATAAGGCAGGCAAAGTTGAGGGATAAGTAGGTTTGTTGGTAGTTTGTATATAAATAACAACTCTTTACAATCTTGATGAACATATATTGATATAACATAATATAATAGCAATACACAATAATAATCCACATGACATAGACCGTTCTCTTAGATACTGGGCAGGTTACCCAGCACTCAGTGTTGCCAGCCTCCTACAGATATATTAACAAATAAACTAGTTTTGATATCTCATACAGTTTGAATATAATTAAAAGTAAGCTGTTGAACCATTTATGTATTAAAAAATCAACCAATTTTTTTGTAACTTTGGTCTATTACAAATAATTATACACAAATGAATAATTATAAAATAGGATACATCCTTCAGAGCGTCCGAAACGTTGCAAGAGAATAAACATGTCGAGACTACGTGGATATTTTTTATTATATTGATAAGCAAACCAGTCGCTAAAAAAAAATTAAATTATATATTGTTAATTTA
>NW_027112258.1:364451-367389 GCF_000696795.3 Halyomorpha halys | reverse complement strand
ATATATGTATATATGTATGTATATATATTCATACCCATATATATTAAAAATCTATAACAGTGATCCGTTCAACTTTGCATAATCACAACAATGTCCGAGTCGGTAAATTTTATCCTGAAGTTTGTTCATGTTCGAAACAGGGATATACTGTTCCCTCTATTTCATTTAGTTATCTATCTGGCGAAACTAATTATAGTGGTATTCCCTAAAGGAATTGGCTTAACTCTGATTCGGTATAGTCGGATGAAAATAGCAAATCTATTCAATTTAACGCGGAAAAAAAATTATGGTTAGTAGTTGAAAGGGTATAATTTTTTTTAATTTTACGATTGGCGAACTCAATGTAAAACAAAATGATTACACATAACGCGACGTGGGTAAATCAGATTTTTCTATTAAACACAGCTGTTACCAAATTTTAAACAAAAAAACTGTCATTCGAAGCGATGCCGTATGAATACTTTTCATTTATAGAGGATGAACTAAATATATATAAATAGTATAAGTGCAAATACCCATATAAATAGATTATACTCGTAACATAAGTTAGGATTTCAGATCGTATAGATTATAACATACGAACATAAGTTGGAATTTCTGATCGTATAGATTAAATATACCATATCTTATTATTTTATATTTGTAAATAATATATTGCATTTAAGAGATAATTAATATAATGGGTAATTTGATTGGATATTATTATTTAGATAAACATAAGAACAGAACAGTTTTAGTTTCTTATTGATATATCATTTAATATTGTATATTGCAACACATAGTAAAAATTAACTATAATTTATTTTTTTTTCAATCAAGACAGGTACTTTCCTCACTGTTTATTTGTTATTTTTATTAATACTTCCTTTTTACTTGTTAATATACCTCATGTTAGTCATATTTACTTTACCTATCATTAAATAATCAGTAAATAGTTTTTTCTTCTCCTTTGTACCTTTATTGACCGCCACCCAATTCTTACAATTTAATTGAAATTTTTATATTATGTTTTTACATTACTTTCGTTTTATTAATTTGAATTATCTGTACTGTAGAGACAGATCATCGATTGGATTTGAATCATATCTTTGGAATTAGTTTGAATTTTTTTTTGTACAGTAAAACAAAAATAAAAATGATTTTAATGAAAAAATAAAAATAGGATTTTTTTAAATTGATGGCTTTGACTTTCTTATTCCAATTATTGATACCACATTTGTTTTACTTCATTGGGTGCTCATTTTAAAGCAGCGTAGAAGAATGAAAAGAAATATTCTGTTCTTGGGATACGAGAAATAAAAAAAATATTGTATATACGAAATTTAAAATTTCTATACAAAATATTTTAAATAAAGAAACTTCCTTATTTGTCGATACAAAAATTAAAACTCCCTCAAAATTTGAAGTTTAACGATTCAAGATGGATAGAATCCAAAAATCGAATTAAAAAAATTCGCCCGTCCGTCATTCGCGGATTTCCTCAAAAATTACTGGATCGCTTTCCTTCAAATTTAGTACAGAATTTCAAGGGCACCTAAAAATAATCCTTAGGCATCGTCACTACTAGCTGCCATTTTGTTTAATAATAGAGGTACATTTTTATTCGGTTTTATGAATCATACGTATTTATATGGCAAACATAAGCAATAATAGTATTTTGTAATAGATCTGTTGATTTATATTTATATATAACATATACATACATATTCTCGGGAAACAATTTGATTTCTAAAAAACATTTAAAACTGATACTGGTACACGTGTATTATATATGGAGTTAAGTTAATCAAATTGTTTCCCGAGAAAAATCAATAGGAACGTTACGAAGAACAGCAAACTTCATTAGCTTATAACTTCGAAAGTATACATTTTCTGGTAAATTGAGTAATTTTAATTTTAAAGGTAATTAACATTTTCCTAAAACAAAAATGTTGAAATCGGACCATTGCAACGACAAAGCCCAATAAAAAAAAGCCTCTCAGAAGAGGTTTTTACGTTTCAGGGTGGATAAAATCTGAAAATCATTTTATTCTCAATAGAGTTAAATCAGTGGTTTTATCCTTTTGTAAGAGATTCTTTGACATTATAGCCAATAAAGCTATTAATAAAAAACTTGAAGGTGTAGCTACATGGGTTATTTCAGGGTTCATATAATCAATACTAAACTAATTAAATAATTGTACTCAAATGAAAAACTGTTCTCAAGCAACAGACTAATTTCAAGCTTTATTTTATTATATTCAAATGGTTTCCAAGGTTAACTATACATTTATGTTAGCTATAATACTGCTTCGGGAAATATTTTTTTCTCGTAGACATGATGAATAATTTATATTAGAATTATATTATTTCAAGGAAAAAGTTCAACCTATTTTTACTTTTATAACAAAAATTAAAGATAACCAGAAACAGGTAACAAAAAGGGTATGATATATAAAATCAACGGTAAAGAATGCAAAGAATAATTAGACAGAATATACATCATAAAATCGAAACAGAATAAATATTTTTTTAAAAAATCTATAAAATTGAATTATTTAAAAAATATATATAATATACCTATTAGATTATAATTTTAAGTTAATATTATTATAGTTTATTATTAGATGATATGTATATTAATTTTTATAATCAGAAATATATTTTATTTGTATTTGTATACACTTTGGCGTTAAAATAAATCTTAAATTTCTTTTCATACATCTCTCGGAATCTTGCAAAAATAATTCCGATTAATTTTTTTTTATTATGTCAGGAAAGCCTGTAGAATATTTTAAATTATGTCACAAAGAAAATAAAAAACATTGTCGTGGACAAATAAAAACATTTTTTTTTAATCATTTATTTATTGTTATGTACAACTGTATACACATATATACAACAAATAAATTTGCTGTAAGTGACATAGTGACATGATACAAACATGTGGAGAATCTAC
>NW_027112258.1:360794-362521 GCF_000696795.3 Halyomorpha halys | reverse complement strand
TTGCTGGATAGTGGAGTGGGATGTTCGGAATCCAAACTGGTGATCTGGGATTATGTGGTTGGAATCAAGAATAATAAAAACATAAAACAAAGAAATTATAAGTAATTGAATGTTGTCGTTGCCTTCAAGTTCTTTGACATTGACCACCTTCATTCTTATTTCTTTCATATTAGTCGGCTGGAAAAGAAAAATTTTAGAACCTTTCGAATTACTTTTATAATGGTAATACGCCTTGATATATTTACTCTTATCTTATTCCCTTAATTTTCCGTCTTTTAGTGTGTACTGTGTTTATTTTTACATGTTTGTTTTATTTTATTTTTTTTATACCAATCTATCTTTTTGTTATTATTGCTGTTCTGTTGTTATTACTCCTGTTCATTTTATGTCTAATATTTAGAACTGAATTTCTTTTTTATTTAAAATCGTGTTATACTGTTATAGAATTTACAGTATTTTTAGTTTTTGTATTTTGTTTTGGACCCTGATGAAGCCATACTAAGTTAATAACATTGGTGCTTAATAAATATTTTTATATTAGGAGAAGATGGTCGGGGGTGCGGTCAGCATAAATAAATAAAAAATTATTTATTCATGCCGACGTTTTGACCTGAGTTTCAGGTCTTCATCAAGGAGCTTGTAGCTGGGGATCCTAGCTAAAACATAAGTTTTTAAACAGTAATTTAAATGGTTTTATAAAATTAATTTGAACATTTTCGTAGTTGTTCATTGCTTCATTACTTAGGAGAGAAATTTAAAATTAAACATTTATTATTTTGTTTCTGTTTAAAATTGGGAGTTTTAATGGGGAAATTTTAATGAATAATTGTAAATTCTTATAATCATTCTCCGTATTGATTTTATTATTATTATTCCCCCGATTCATCCTACAATATTTATTCTTCTAATTTCTACTATACTAATCTCCAATTCTGTTTATATAACAAATATCTATCTCACCTTTACTATTTCACGATTTTTATCCTCCTATTCTGCCTTCTATTCATAAATTAAAATACAGTTTGGCTTAATTTACTTATTTTTATCTTGGACGTATTTAATAATTTAATTGGACTTAATGCAATAATTTAAGATAGCAAAGTTTATTTAAAAAAAAATCCAATTGTAGTAGCTGAAGAGGGGGACCCAGTATGCCAAACGTTAAACGTCCAAGAAAAAACAAATTATTTAAGAGTTATTGTTTTTAGTTTTTGATCTGAAGACAGGAAAGGTGGGTACAAAAAATATCCGATTCTAACCTCCTTAATTAATCGCAAAGTGTTAATAATAACGTTTAACAATTGGAAAAGTGTGAGTTAATTTTAATTTGAGGCATTTATTCAACTCTTCTACAGATATTATTAATTTTCCGAATGAGGGAAACCTCAGCACTTAGCGATAAATAACAGATAGCCTAAATTATTATCATTATCTCGAGATTTACAAAAGCTAACTGAATTTAATTAGTTCTTGCTCAAATGCTTGTCTTCCAAGACCGGAGAAGTTTTGCCAACTTGATATCTGGACCGAGCACCTTATCTCTCATGACTGACTGAACCCCATTCAGTTCGCGGCTTAATTCAAAAACTAACTTAACACCGCACTGATTCGCCTTTCTGCTTCATTCATAATATGTGCTTCTCTCTATGCCCCTCTATAGTAGGTAATTGAAAAAGTTTTATTAGGATGTTTCAGCGACTTAGGTATGGGTTTCACATAGGAAAGAA
>NW_027112258.1:354871-360674 GCF_000696795.3 Halyomorpha halys | reverse complement strand
AAAGTTACGGTCCGAGTCAGCTGACATCGAATGTATATAAAGAGATGTATAAAGCCTGTATTTGGAACTATAGATACCGGAGTAATATTTACTTTAAAGAAGAATTTTTTATCGTAGTTTCCGCAGCTTTCAAATTTTTTTTCTATTCTCTCATTTTTTTTTTTAAATAATGACTGCCAAAAGTGTAGACAAGCGGTCATAAAGCTTCATAAAGCTTTAAATTAAAATGGCGTTCAGAACCCACCTCTCATGGAGGTGACTCCTCCACCTTGCCCCACTACCGAAAGTTTCTCTAGCGGAAGCCCACGCCACAACACTTGAGTGGGTAAAAGTACGCACAACAACCGCCCAAGACTTGAGGTAGGCCGTTTCTGACCCCGAACGGTTTACCGGGGAAACAGGAGAGTTGAGCCACTTCATAAAAGAGGGTGACCGACTAATAAACCGAATTGAAACGAAGTATTTCGAAAGTCTACTCGACAGTGAAGATGCAGAGGCTTTAAAAGCAGTGGTCGTCTGCAGAGTCAAGAGGAGCATCCTAAATCAGATTCAGGCTGACGAAGAGACACCTTGGAGAGTTATCAAGGAAAGATTAAAGAAGGCGTTTGGAGGAGGACGGTGGGCCCCAGAGGAAGACATATTTGTGTTGATCCGAGAGACAAAGAAACCGAAACAGTCTAGGGGGGCAATATGCAACGAAACTCCTGGCACGCTTAAACATTATTCAAGATAAACTGAGCGAAATGATGGAAACAATCCCTGTACCTGGATTTTGTCCACACTTTCGGATGCAATTCTTATCCCTGGTACTAAAGATACAGTTGGAAAAAGGATCTAGGGAAGAAGGGAGGATTTCCGATAGAGCGCTAGTTTGTTGAAATTGCTCAAGATCTCATAGAAGCAATCGCTAGAGAGGTAGAGGGCCGAATGCAAGTAGAAGAACCAGGGTGGACTAGGATAGAATACTAACGGCCAAGAAACAAACCCAACCCTTGGAGTAGGAGAAAACACGGAAATGGTAGACAAGAGAGAACTATTAACCAAGAAAATAGATGAATCCTAGCTAAATTCAGAAACAATAGTTGGCGGGAGGACCACAAGTGTCACGGATGTGGTAAAATTGAACATTTAGTGGCGCATTGCCCGCGCACGAGGTGCATTGAATGTGGCAATGAGGGGCACATAGCCAAACAGTGCCTATATTTGTACCGAAGAAGAGATGTGGTGCGGTCAGCAAAAAAACAACATAAATAAACAAAACAATATTCATTAATTTTATGCCGACGTTTCGACCCAAGTTTCAGGTCTTCATCAGGGCTATAGAACAAAAGAGATAACAACAACATAGAGAAACATACTATTGAAAAGGAATAGTATACAAACATATTTGGAACTATACAAAATATTGAATTGAATCATAAATGATAAAAAATTGATAATTGAATAGTAAAAAAATTGATTGATAATCGTGGAATTAGATGGTAGTAGATTGAAAACAGTGAAAGATGAAATATAATATCATGTAGGTAAGAAGATATGTATAATATAAGATATGTAAGTAGAGTCTAAAAAACTGAAAAAACCAATATTGAATCTACAAATTAAACAATATGACAGAAAATGAAATATAGTGGGTGAGTGACTTATATCTGAATTACAGTGTGAGTATTAACTTATATACCTATACCTAAAACTATAAGTATATACATACATAAAAAAATAGGAAAAATGTAGAAAATGGAGAATGGGAAAAGAATAAAGTAAGAAATATATATATATATATATATATATATATATATATAATTTTTTTTTTTTATCAAACATTAGATACATTAGTAAAGCTGGTTCCCTATCTCAATAATTCATTGTTATATCTTCTTGCCAGCTATTTTATTCCAGATTTATAACAATAACGGATTTGAATAAATTTAACACTTCCTTTCCTCCAAATCATTTCTATTGGCAATATATTTACTTGTTTTATTGTTTTTATGGGGATAGGAGAGGAAGTTTCTCTGCGGAATATTATGCATAGATGCCGTAGATGGATTCCTTCAGTTTTTTCATCTCCAATCTCTCAGGCGCCTAGAGAGGCAATCTATTCCTATAAATTGTTATTTTAATGTGCGCTAAACAAATCGAAATGGTTAACATACTCATTGAGTAATCGAAATTTCAATCATTTTCATTAGTTTAATATTCAATATAATTTAGTAACGTTACTTAAATATTAGCATTAATTATATTTTAAGGGATAAATATTTATTTGAGTTTATTGGTTTTTTAAATGTATAAACATTTTTCTATTAATCATATTTTTTTAATGTATTCTTTCATACAAAAGGACACCAAGATTTTTTAAAATAATTTGTTGCAAAATTAGGACAAAAAAGTATGGGTAATAAAAGCAAATTTAAAAAGTTAATTTTTACTATTTATATGAATGAATCGCGTAATTTTTAGTACTTATACAACTTTGAAAATAAATAAAAAAAATTACAATTATCATTGAGCCCGGTGGAAAAAAGTCAATAATCCCCAATGTTTTATTACTTTAATGAAAGCTATGTATAATTACCAGTCAAAATTAATGATTCTGTTACCTATATTTAGGCGAAATAAAAAATGGCGGCAGTTTTTATTTCGTACATAACCTACATAATACCCTACATTTTTAGGGGTAGTAGCTTTTATTTTTGCATATGAATATGACATTTTGTCCTGACAATTAGAAATAAAGCTATTTTAGCAAATATCTTGAAAACTACTACTCCTATGAAAACAAATGTTATAAACTGTATTATAGTACATTTACCTTGCTTCAATTTTAGTGTTTATAGATATCTGTTTGTCGAATTGTTCCTCAGATATAGATTTCTCCCAAAAAATTAACGATCTACTGATTTTTCAGTGCATTTTTTATGAAATGTTGTTTAAAAAAAAAAAACTATTGAACCTAAATATGTCTTTTATCATTATATGAATCATTAAAAATAAAAACTCATAACAAACAGTAATAAACCCAATTACTTGTTTTACCTGAAGAAGATACCACAATACGTATATACTGATCCTGTTTTTAACAAGTTATGTAAAAAAAAAAGAATAATTTAGATCCAGAGAACATAACGCTAACTTCGACAATGAAAATGAGAAACGTAAAATACTTCTCGTATTTCAAAACTTGAAGATCGGGTATGCACATATGGATGTATAGAAAGGGAGGAATACCAAATATCATTGTGTATATTGTATATAGTAAAGAGGGATATCATCGCCCATATTTTGATTCGATAAGAGATGTATATTCTATTCTGCTTATTTTCAAAACAAGAGGAGATTGAATCAGAGCCTGAAGGATGGTGAAATAAAATAAAAGGTTTCAATTTAAATATTCAAGGAGCTAGCTTGTATTTTTTCAATATACGGAGGTCAATGCCGATTGAAGATATATACATGTACACGATGTAACAACATTAAGTCGAAAAGCTCCGGGTGGTGATTGACCTTGGGTGATACAAATTAAGTCCTCTAAACCTAAGTCCGATTCTCAAGGTCAAAAGGATTATGATTTTTTTCTGAATAACACCACTTTTCTCCATAATAATAGCCATATTTCCTGAACTATTATACAAAAAGCTCTACAATAATATTGAACCACCGTTAGAAAGCTCATTAAATTTACTTCAATAATTCGTGCTACAGAACATATTCTAAAAAAATATGAAAAAACGATTCTATAATGTGGTATTTCCAGCCGGCCATTTTAGCGAAAACTTGCTCTCACATTCTTAGGCATACGCAATATATATGCACCTTATATGTGTAATTTCAGTTTCCTATGACTATTTGTTTTTGAGCAAGGCTGTACAAGTAGAAACAGGCGCAGGGACCATTTGTTTTGTGGACTCAGGGGACCTGAAAATATTCATCGAAAACTCAAATCCAAAATATTACACAATTGTAATACTTTCCCTTACTATATATTCCATACACTTGTAAGTGAAAGTACAAAGTTAAGGGATTTGGTCAAATTACTTACTTTCTTTATGGAAAACCCCGCAGAGTTGTTATTTTAACATCTTCCGTTAATTGATCATAATTTATAACACACAAATATATAAAAGAGAGCTGTTGAATCTTTGTCCTTGATAGACATTGTTATTACTTGATCGATTTACGTGGGGTATTTTTCTATATGTTACATTTCGCCGGGGGAAGGTTTAAAGATGATGAAATCATGAGATTTTTGAGTAGAAGAAAGTTATTGAACAGAATTAAGCGTAAGGCTCGGAGTAAAGTAGTTCGGTTAATTTTTTTTCAGAAAAAAAAAAAACCATATTCGTTTTCAGGGTTGTCTCAAAGTACTTAATACCATTTGGAAGAAATTAAAAATCATTCATTTTTCACTTCGATTCCGTCCGTGCATTTTGTTTCCCCACCGCCGACTCTTTTTCACATAATGGTTAACTCCACTCCCTTTTATCTGATTGTCACGTTCATAGAACCGTTGGAAAGCTGAATGTCTGCTCTTATAGCAATAATCGAAGAAAGTTAAATTTGATGCTTTTTTTGAGGGAAAAATGTGGGTTTTAAATGCGGGGGAAAAAATTCTCACGTTTTATTTTATATCTCCGGTTCTAATTTGTTTAATTAGACCCGCTTTGTGCCTTTTGGTGCAGTTTCTAGAGCCCTAAAAAACTAACAAGTTTGGTGTAGATCGGTCGAGCAAGTTATTTCTATTTTTTAGATTTTTAAAAAGAAATCTAAGGCCGATGTATGGCGAAAATTTCGGTCTAAAAAAATTTATTTTCCGATTTTTCCGAAAATTCCTATATAAGGGTTTCTCGAGGTGCTGAAAACAAATATCAACTTTGTTTCACTCCTAAAAAATCTTTTACCGCACTTTGTGTAGTAACTCCGTTTGAATTTTTTCAATATCTTGAAATTCACAAGGCAAAGGAAGAGTTTTTCTTTTAAAACTATTTATATAGTTAGTATATACTTGAAAAATAAAATTGCGTCAATGAAGAAAAAAAATCACCAAAATCGGACCAGTTGTTCGAAAAGGTTTCTATTCAATATTTATCATAAATATTTAATAACAAAGAATTTGTGTTACAAGAAAACAGGACAGATATTTTGGTACGAAAGGCCTATTGACTAATATAATAAAAAAAAACAAAAACATATATATCAATCATGCGTGTATAATAGAATTTGTTAGCAAAATTAATTACATTATAATAATAAATACAAGGTTACTATACTCCATTTATAGGCTAGATTAGAAGTCAATGAGAGGAAGAGAGAGGCACACTGGAAACAAGTTACAATGGAACTGTTTGCCTTTGGCAGGTCCGGTAAGAATCACTTTGTTCACTTGTTCAGTTACTCAGTTGCTATCCCCTATCTTCCTCGCTATTCTTCCAAACTTAATCTTACTTTGTACACTCTACCAATTTCACACTTCCAAAGAGTGTCTCCTTTTCGTTACCTAAGCTGGTTAACACTTCTTTACGCTTTTTTCAGGAGCAATTATTCCTTAAATGTTCTTATAATCATGCATTTGACGGTATTGGTTCAGAGTTCCATTAAAAAAATACGTATGTATTGTAGTTTCGGCTATAAATAAAAAAAAAATCTTTGATCTGTAAAATATTCATGACTTTTTTTATCAGTGTAAACGATTAAAGTACAAAATAGTAAAAAAAAAAAATAAGTATTTATTGGTAACCGACGTTTCAGTCAATTTTGAAGAGGTCTAAATAGGAACAAGGTACTAATATTGTATATGTGATCA
>NW_027112258.1:298402-347312 GCF_000696795.3 Halyomorpha halys | reverse complement strand
ATTTTGCTTTTGCCAATACTTAACTTATATATATATATATACACATATACAAAACTATTATTATTCTATAACTAAAATTTTTTGTGCCCTTGACGAAGTCCTGCAAAGTTGGGCGAACGTTTCACCATAAACTATTAGTTTTTTACTATTTTGTTCATTCATAGACCGATGCGGCACCTCACCGGAAAATAGTGTGATTTTCCTACAATCTGTTACATGCGGTTGGCATAAATTTTCCAAAAGGAAAAAAATGAATTCCAATCTTCATAACAAGAATTCAAATCATTAAATATAATCAGCTTTCTTATAACTGTTAAATCATGGAAAAAAATTGTAAATTTAATTCAAACAAGGTTAGGCAATCTTTCCATTTATTAATATTCCAAATTAAACAACAAATATAGTTAATTAATACAGGAGTTTGGGGTTTTTATACTCATTTTGGGTTTTTACTACACAAATTCGCACATTTTTTTATTTTTTTACAGAACGTTATTAGGTTTTTCACTGCACTAATATCTGGTCTCTTTGTATGAACCATAGAAATTCCAAAAATTGTAGAGGTTATCAGCATGTAGGAATAAATGTATCATTATTTACATCAAACGCTATTAATAAACTAAATCTTTAACCTCTAGTTATACGCAATTTATTTATATATATTGTAACTTTTACCAAATGTTTCCAATTCCCTGGTGATAAACATCATCGGGGGTACCGACCGTCTCCAGTATTGTCATTTGATCTCCTTCACTAGGCAGAGTCCTTGATTTTTAATCAAAGTTTCGGTTCTTTTTACTTTAAGAAACTTACATAGCAAGCATAATAATAACTTTTAATAACCCTCAACCTCTTAACCCTTCTGAGACAAATTTTTTTTTTGTAATTTGTTCTATGAAAATTGAGTTTATAAGTTCTTAAGGTATTCAACTGCTGTAATTTTTTATTTATTTTTTAAATAACTTTTTTTAGTTCAAAAACAAGTATAATGTACACTACTATACTGCGCAAACATTTAATATCATTAAATTCATTGTAAGGTATTATATAAATTTAATATAACATTTTATTTTAAAAGTTTGTTATATCTTAAGATAGAGAGATAAGATATTAATAACTGTATGCTTCTGTCGCCTTGCTGGACCTCAGTTCTAAATTTTGGCTTCTTTTCCGAAGCACCATTTTCTTTAATGGATCCATTTTAATTAGGCTTAATTCAAAATAATCCTTACTCAGATCCAGTGACGGTTTTGATCGTCAAAAACGGTTTCTGAACTTGGTCTTTGTGCTAGCCGGGACAAATGTGTGACAACTTGATTATTGGTACCTGAATCGCCGGAAAAGGAAGCCTGTATTGCCCAACCTTCTGACAGTGTTTTACTGTTCAAAGTGCAAGTTGGAACAGAACTAATATTATTATTTTTTTTTACATTTAATTGCATTTGTTTAAACAATTTACCACGAAATTTAATTATTTTCATCTGTTTCTTAATATAAGTAATTTTTTTTTCAAATACTGCTCTACTCCTTATTTTTAAATGCATTCAAGGTTAGAAAAGCCTGCCTCTTATCATTGGATATCAGTGGCGAGACTGGGAGAGAAGATTCTCTCAAATTATCTCTCTTCTTGAGATCATAACGTCGATCCATAACGTTATATCCAAATCTTATAGTAAATTATTAAGATAAAATGTAATAATAAATTGTTGACCAAGTTTTCTATCGTAGTATCATTGTCATGAAAATGTTTTAGTGTCACAGTGAAGCAGTATTCTGTCGACGAGATGACAGTAAACCTAATCTAAACCTGTCGACAGTCACTTAATTACTAAAAGTATATAAAAATTACAATTACCGCCCAATAACCGTTACTTTCGATAGGGTTGAAAATGTTTAACAGAATCAATAACAATTTTTTTTCCCCATTGGAGTCCTATACCGCCTAATGATAGTTGGAGATCAAAGTTTTTTATTGTGGGACCACCACTCAACGAAAAAATTCAACGCCCAGGCCGGATTTTAGAAATAATCAAAACAGGACAAAATATTATAACAATGTTATTTAAACCACCCAATCGCCATTACAGTTCATAAGGTGCCATAGTAAATTCTATCATAAATCAACTATCATACATTTTCTCAACGAAAGTAGCTGTGCCAATTGTAATGTCTAAATTTTCACTGTGTAAACGGGTATTTATCTTGTATTTTTTTCCTTTTTTTTTTTTGCACCTGAGTTATTAAATATTACACATGAACTATATGAGGAGAAGATGGTTGGGGGGTGCGGTCATAATATACCACAAATAAGTTGAAATAACTTATTTGATAGTGCCAACGTTTCGGATAGAATTTCCAGCCTTCATCAGGGCTCTGAACAAAGAACAAAGAACAAGACAACAACCAATGAATATAAAAATTAAAAAAGAAAGTATAAACTGAATGACATAAAGTAAATAATTGTACAGAATGAAATCAATAAAATTAAAGTAATGAAAGAAGTGGAAAATAAAATAAATATATAGGTAAATAAATAAGTAAGTAAAAATAATATAATTAAGGAAATAAAATAAAAAATTGAAGTTATATAATGCAAAGGAATATGAATATTTTTGTTTATTAAAAAATTAAAATTATGGAAAGAAAATATATGAACTAATGAAATATGTAACCATGGTATTAGATAAGGAAACAAAATATGCAATTAAGTTAGACAAAAAAGTGAATAGAAAACAACAAAAGCAATATATGGTGAACATGACTAACATGAATATTAGTCATGTTTGCCATATATTCACATATATATATCCACATCTCACATATAACAATATCCCACAACAAAAAGAGTTACATCATACAATTTTTTTGAGGTTAATAATTGGACTTATGAATTGACTTACCAGACATCCTAAAGAGAAAATCCAGAAAAAGAGTTACGTTTATAATTGAACGGAAGGGAGCATCACATTAATATAATATATGCTATTCAATTTTTCATGTAAATTGGAAGTTTATAATTTTGTAAAACATCTATATTCATATTACATTATAATTGTTCGATATGAAATACTAGGCACACATTAATTAAACATTTGTAATTCCATCCAATTCATCCAATTAATTAAAACCTATCAACATAAATAATTTATTATTAAAATTGAAATAAAACTAATAAATTAATAATTATAAAATGTAGCACTTTTTGGCCGGTTAATAATAAATAAACAATTAAATCATACCTATATTTTGGAATGACAAGCATGGATTATCCTATAACATTTTGCAATCCAGTATTATATACCTTTTTTGATTAAGATGATCCCCCTGTTTATATTTAACCTCAAACTATGTATTAAAATTTAATTTTTTTTTCCGCGCAAATAAGGAATCCACCATTATTGCTTTGACGTGACGTCATTTCGACATAAACATAGCTAGATTTATCTACTTAATGCGAGTGTTATTTTAATTGATTTCTTTTTTTTTCGTATTCTTTGTTATTTAAGCAATTATATATTATGAGTTATATTCCTTATCGTTATTGTGCTGGAGCAATGTAATTGTAGAAATACTACAAAAGCTGTTTATCCAAGCTTGGCACTTGGTCTTAGCTGTCAAAACTAGCAACATTTGGTTAAAGCTAGCTAGAAGGAATGTAAAATTATTGTCGTATCTAAATAATATATTATTTTCTTGTGAAGATCATTTCAATATAAGTATCATGCATTATGATACTAATTATAAGTTCATTACAGGTTATATTTATTCCAAAAGACTACTGAATGTAACTAAAAAACGTAATGATTTTGCCTACCAATAGGAACACGATATGGAGAATTATGTTCCATACAAAATAATGAAAATTATTTTTAAAAAATAAAAAAAAAAAGTTATAATTTAATAACAGCTGAAAAGATTGTTGTTTTTTTATGTCTAAATGGCGTCACATATGAAACCAACATGGCGGCTTGCGTTTTCCTACTGTTGGAACACAGATTAAAAATCTTATTATTTAAAACTAATATTAAAAATAATTCCAGTATCAATAATCGTTAAAACATATGTGATTGAGTTTCAGATTTGAGAGACAATAATATTAACATTATTTCAAATGTTTCTTCGGTGTCTACCTGCTTATTTATTAAACGAAACCTTGTTATTTTTAATACCCTGAATAAATTAAAACCAATTTTTTTTAATTTAGGGAATTAAAATACTTGCTTGTTCTATAAACTTCGTGGTAATCATTATAAATAGGTTGATGCTATTTTTATGGAAAAAATAATTGAAATATTGTGAATATAAAATTGTTTAAGTCTCAACAAAATTTCACTATGTCTTACTTTTATAATGAAATTAATTATGTAAATTTATATAAATATTTTTCGGAGAATAAGAAAAAAACCTGCTGGGAAGATTTTTATGATCTTAGGCCAATGAAAAATCCAAAAAATATGTATTCGCTTGAAGTAAATAATATGAAACAATTTTTGTTGCGAATCAAAAAGGTTAATATTTGTTTTTCGTATTTCTATAAACCGTTAAAGATTTTTAAAAAATTTATTTATTGCTATTTACAACTGTAAATAATCTATCGATGAAAAATGAACGGACGATGAGAAAGTATGTAGAAGGTAGGAATCTACGGAGTTTGTAAAGCAGTCCAGCAACCGGGTGCCAGACTCGATCAAAAGCCTGTTCTACATCGAAAAAGGCTACCGCGCTTTTTGCGCTCCAAAGAAGACGAGAAACGTTCAGCACACGATGACATTGCTGGATAGTACTGTTAAATACTAGTTTTCAAAGAAATAAAATCTAATATTAATATTCATTGTAGATTATTTATAGAATATTCCTTTTTCTGCCCTAAAATTTCATTCATTATCTATCATAAATTGTTCCAGTCACAAAAATCGTTCATAGCTCATTTAGAACATAATTGATTAACTTCAAAATATTCATATTAAAAAGATGTTAAAGTTTTTCATATGAAACTGATTGGACTTCACAAGGCCGATTTGGATTGAAGATATAAATTATAAATGGTTATCTTTTCCAAAGATAGCAAAACATTTGAATTTTGTCAAATCATGCAGGAGTAATGAAGATTTCAGGTTGGACAAAGAACATTTACAAACAAATTTACTCTGCTGCAAGTGAGAAACTTTTCATTTTTCGTTTTAGCAATTTTAAATTTAAATATGTACTAATTTAGTATATATTACTGTGATTTGCTCATTCTTGTGCTTGTGATAATTGATTTGCTTGGATCTAGGATGGCATCAACTAGTCTTGGTTGACTTACACCGAGCAACCTAAGCCCAGTTTCCTTGATTGTGGGGATGGTGACAGTGAAAGATATACCCACAGCTGTCGCAGCAACTAAAATCGCGAAGACTATAACATTTGCTATCGTGGCACAGTACTGCCACAATTTACCTATTTACTAACCGACAATTAACTGACAGTGAACTGTCAAACATAATAACCAAATCACTGTAGCATCAAATTTATTTTTAAACTTGTATATTTCCGCTTAAATCTGAACGTGAAGTTAATTTTTTTATTTTTAAGTTTTTGGTCCTGATGTATTTAATTTATAGTAGATAGTCGGGATGGCAATCTATAAAGGTATCAAAATAGTAAAAGAAAACTATTAATTGTTAACCAATGTTTCACTCAGCTTCGCAAGGCTTCGTCAGGGCTGAATGAATAAAAAGATAAAAATTAAACAAAATATTGAACTTTATTGACCGCCACACGGACTTCCTAAATTTTTTTCTGTACATTTATTTTAATGTTCTGTCAATTGTTACAATGTTTGTATCATGTTTTTCATTTAGTCCTCACGAAGCCTTGCAAAGTGTGGCGTAACGTTAGTTAACAACAAATAATTTCCTTTTACTATTTTGATACATTTATAGACCGCCACCTTGACTATATACTAACAATCTACTTCATACGGTCGACTATCTTCTTCCATTATTTAATTTACGTTGTTTTTTTTTTCATGTTTACAGATTTCATTTATATTAACTGTATGCCTATCGCTGAGTCGTGGGCAAGCACAACCTCAGTAGTGGCCCCGAAAAATATTATTTCATAAGCTTTTTTTCGTTATTCTTAAAAGGTTTTCCGGTTGGCCAGATGGAATAGATTAGCTGGTTCGTCGGATGTTTCAGTTATAATTTCAGATATGTCTTGGACTTTTTTTTTTTTGAATTTCCAATTTCCAGCGAACCATAATACATTTTATTACCTCCGTTTTAGCACCCCGACACTGATTCAATACAACCAAGCCTCCTCGCGTGCATTTTAATGAGCGATTACACGGCGAATAAACTCAGGTAAAGGTTAATTGGGTTGTGAAACAGCCTGCGCTAGAGCTCGACATAATATATGTATAAACAAATAGCATAGTGAGATCAAAGTAACACTCATCAAAGTATCAATCAATGACATTAGCTACACTAAATCATTGCAAAAAAAAATTCCAACATTCGTCATAAAGGGTTTTCCGTTTAGTAGCTTCGCTCTTCATTGGAGCATCATGTGTTATTCAGTGCACTTCTCTTTTTTATAAAACCATATCCAGTTAAATCTCCGTATCTAACCTACAGGAAAAAACCCTATGATCGATCCGACTTGGCACGTCTAAAATATCGGCCTAAGGATTGGTACAGCAGAGCGGGATTCTTCATTAGTTGCAAAGAGTGCGCTAAAACTCGACTTGTCCAGTCTCGTTCCATTGAATTTTGAAATCACTTCTTTTGAGATAACTTTTATTAAAATTTTGTTACAAAAGTAACCAATGAGAGTACGATTCGCTCCCCTACGTGTAATTATGAGCCCATCAATTACCCATTCATGGCATCAGAGTACTTTAGAATCTTACATAAGGCACAAAATCTGCTTTCAATCATAACGTATTAATGTATGGGCATTAATTTGCTTAGCTCTCTTAAAATATTGGCCCTAAATTGGCTAAAAGACCATTATTGTCTTCACTCCTCTCACGTTATAAAAAAATATCATGTTACATATTTTATATATTATGTTGTATAATATTATTTATTTTATTCTTTTTTATATTATTTATTGTATGTTTATTCTTTATATGTTCAATATTTTTGGATAGAGCAAGCCTGGAATGGACCAGCTACCATTCCGAATCGTCATTTAAATACAATTATTAGACTTTGCTTACTAGACTGCTTTTACAGACGTTTTCTGGGCCCACTCAGTCCTAAAAAGAGTACAGAACAATTAGCGGTAATAAATCAAGAGGTTGCAGAATACTATATCTCAAACCTATCGCAAAATCTTCTGCTTCTCTTCTCTTTCCTTCTTTGTCATTTTCATTAATTTCTGTTCTCTTAGTGTATCTGCTCTATTATCTTAATATGCCTCACGGACAGAACTGCATAGGAAACCACAATAATTGAAGGAGAAGGATATTGGCTCAGAAAAGTACTTCAATGTGAAGCAATGTACAAGTCTGTTGCGATTTGGTATTCAAGCAGTGGATGAAGGGGTGGAAGATAAGGAGATCAGCAAGACTCTAAGGAAGTTTTTTCCAGAGGATTGGTACAGAATGAATCAAGGATGATTCGGAGAACTGCATAGAGTTTTCCAAACCAGGTAGAAGTAGGAAAGCTGCAATAGATTGTACAGCAGTAACACGTTGAAGGAAGTTAAAATGATCCGAAAAGTCACTTAGTCGATATCCTTAATATTAATGTACTTAGTATTAGGTAATACTTGACAAAAAAGGTCTTGAGTTCAACAACATCTACTCCAACTTATTCATTTGAAATTCTGCTTCCCAATATATGTTTCAGAATATGAAGCGTCTAGAAATATGTTCCAATCCATTGATCTCCAAGTGTATGTTAGTAATATTTTACAGCTTTACTTATTACAAAATAATTTAGTCCCGAAAAATGTGTAATAGTTTTAGCGATTGCAGCAATAGTCACGTCCACTGGCTTCATGGAAACTGTATGATAGATAGTTTTCGCATAAAAGCTTTTACTATTGTGCCAGTATTGTTGCACTAGGTCTGGCGTAATAGTTGACAGTACATGTAATGTCAGAGAAGCTACTGTCACAGTGGTCATAGCGCACAGTGGTGGGGAACAGCCGTTTTGGTGCAAACACCACTCAATTGTTTAAATTTTCTGGAATTCTCATGCATTTCTATGTTACCAAATTCTATGAAAGCAATGAAATGTGTGTATGTATATTTTTTTTATTTTAATAATTTTTTCAGGGGTAAAAATACAAATCTTAATTTTTCCATCATTTAAATCATTTTTCCTCTAAATACAATATTATTTTTGATCCATAGTAGGTAATTTGATGATTGGTCCCACCTTATTTTGACACACCTTCCAAGAAAGCCCCTCGTACGTCAATGAAACGTACACAAAAGCTCTTGCAATACACTTATATGTACACTATTATGGAAAAATGGTTTCATCGCAAAGGTCAATAAATCTCACTTTTTTCTGGTCTATCAAAAATGTGCAATGTGAATGTTTCCAGTATTAAATTGGAAGTGACCGTAGAAATTTAGAAAAAAATATTTCAAGAAACAAACCTACTTCTGAAAAAATACAATTTCTAAACTAACTTTCGTTAGTATTTACTGAAATATTTTTTGTGAGATAGTTTAAAACAAAATAACAAGAACCAATAAAAATTCACTTTTTAATTCTCACGAAATAACATCTGTAAGGTTAGGTCTACGAATCACAAATATTGTTTGATGGGAGAACCAATCACGGTGGATTCGATTAGAGTTATTTGAGTTCAAAAAACCACACTCATCATCATGATTAGAGATATTTCAATTAAGATCAAGCATCAATTACATAAAATCTTCAGAAAGTTCTGATATGAATTGGGTGACAAAAAAAAAAAAATAGAATTAGTTGTGAGACGTTGATCGAAGTGCCAGTGTGTTCGTTCTATGTTAACACAAATTTTTTTGTAGATGTCGGTGAGGGGAATGGTGTTGGGAGAGGGGGGGGGTTGGGAGGTGATGGTGGAGGATGAGCTATGAGCGACCCAATAAGGCCGAGGATAGGGCAGCCCTTCCAAACCAGTTTTAGGAAGGGTCGTTTAGATTCGGACCAGCAATTAGAATTTGTTTTCAACCCTTTTTTGTCACTTTTATTTCTTTCCGATCCCTTTATTTTTCTTTATTATTTTTTTTTTTTTGTCATAACAAACAACACTGATATTTAAAACAATCATTCCATCCGTACCGTGATGTTGGATTATGTTACGTTTAATGTATTTGCTGTTTACCATAGATGTATCATAATTAGGTAGTCGGCTTTAGAGTGAAAATTTGTAAATGTTTTGTCCAAGCTTATAAAATAAAAACTCTATAACAAGAACTTTTTTTTTTGTATTAAACATGTTGCTATGACATTATAAATATTTTATATTATTAAAAAATAATAAATTTTTATAGATTTCATTTTCAAGTTTTCATACATAAATAAGACCAATTAGAACAGAGTGTTCGAAGATATAGAAAAAAAAAGGAAATAATGTGTATATCATTGTCAGTAAAATCAGAAACCCAAACATAAATAATTTAATTAATATAGATACAGGAATAATTTTTAAGTTTAATTTTAAAAATCAAGATTTTTAATCTGTGTACCAACAGCAGGAAGACTGGCGACTTGCGTCTGGTGGTTTCAAAGTGATGTCAATTACACATAGTCAAACAACTATGATTTAACGATTCAACTGTTTTTAAATTATTACGTACTTTTCTATTAAAAGAATTTCTATTATTTCGAATCAAACAAGACTCTCCAAATCGATTTCCAACTGGAAGGCAAGATCATTACATTTTTAGTTACATTGAGTAGTCTTTTAGAATAAACATAACCCCTAATGAATTTACAATTTGTATCATGCATTATACATATATGGAAGTGATCTTCATAAAAATATAACCTATTTTTTAGATTCGATAATAATTTTAGGTCTCCTTTTGTATATTGTTGTTAGTTTTGACATCATTTGGCACTTGGGTGGTCAACTTTTGTGGAGTCTTTATAGTATTTTCAAAATTTGGTTCTGAACAAGGACGATAATGAATATAACTCATAATAGATAAGTGCTTAAATAAAAAGGAAAAAAAAAAACAAAAACGAAATAAATTAAAATAACATTCACACTGAGTAAATAAGTCTAACTTATTTCATGTCGAAATGACATCATGCCCAAACAATAATGGCGGCTCACATTTTTGCGTAGCAAAAATAAATAAATTTTGTTGCCTAGTTTGAGACTAATTGCGATTTTATATAAAAAAATAAAATAAATAAATAAATCTTAGACACTTTCCAAAAACACTTACAATATCGTATTATTGAAGAAAATAGATTAAAAAAAAGAAATGATAATAACGGTTTACCTAACAAATTTTCCAGTTTTTAACTTATTTTTTATATAATAAAATTCTTTTGTCCTACAATTAGTAATAAAGGTGGATATTAAAAGATTTGGGATGAAAAAATTGGTTCAAACACCTCAGGAAAAAACTGAAAGTTTCAAAATTATTAGTTTTCCAATTTTATGAGCCATCCTTGTTTCTTGTCATAGCCCTTACGAATTTCCCTCATATTGTTGCAATTTTAGTATATTTGCTGCAGGGGCGAGTATAGTTCTCACTTCTATACAACACTTAACTGATTTTTGGAACCCAATCATTCCTTTGTTTGAGAAAACGAGGAAGTGAACCAGCAAGCTGGAACAAATGGTACTGGATACGTGCCTATTACGTGGTATATACTATACGTGGGTATGCCTCTTACGCCAATAAACTTACAGTTACTCGTACATACACATGAATGGATCCTTCCATTTCTTTCCTGCTTGTGATCTGCATTTCATTGAATTTTCAGCAGAACTAAGGTTACTTTGATTGGTCGAATTATTTGCTGTTCAATCGAAGCTTTGTTTTGTACGTTCCAATAGGTTATTACTAGGAATACTTGTAAGTTCTTTGGTATTGTCCTGTGCAACAGTTGATGTAATATGATTTAGATTATAATAAGTGGATCTTAACTCTGGATGAGTGCAGCACTGCCCACCCGCCTGACTTCACACATGTCCGCGGGCACAACTGTAACATTGAATATAACCGGCAAGGCACGAAATCGCCATTAATTGTTTTAAATAAATTTTACAAACAGCTATAGCATGATTTTTATTTTTAAGGTAATGAATAATTATTATAAACGGGTTTTTATCTAAAAATATTACACGATAAAAACTGTATAAATAAACATTGTACTTCGAAAAAAATTTAGTTTATCCTGTTTTTTGTAACCAATAAAAAGGTTCTAGGATTAATTTTCTGATGGTGTAAACAATAATTTCCCAATGTGTGTGCCTTAAGCGTATACCACTACTCAAAATATTACAAAATTAATTAGCAAATATACAGTGCATACTAGCATTTACTTTTCTCTGTTTTTTTCTTATTTTCCTACACAATAAACCACTCTAAGAATGATTGTGACGACATTTTTATATATTTTTAGCCCAATATGGGTACCACAAAATTACTTTAAGAGTGGAAACCACTGATGTAAATGGTATGAACCACTGTTGCACTAGTTCTGGAATGATAGCTAATAACACACGTAGCGGCAATGCAGGTGACATTGACTTTAACATTAAGCTAGTTTATACGTTATGTTCAAGAAAATTACTGCAGTCCGCTAATGCAATGGTTAAATCGAATAGTTGACATCATCACACTAAATGTCATGATGGTACTGCCGCACTATGTAAAGCGTGGTAGCTGGTAGTGCATGTTATGGTAGTAAATCTTCTGTCATTAATACAATTACTGTCTTGACAGTAGTTTCACAAAGTATAGCGTAATTGATAAAGATTCACTTATAGTCCAATAAAGTGACATTATACATCCACAGCACATACTTTCTTGGTGTGAACTTTATAACAGTTATTTTCATGACAACATTCAATGGAAGTACAGTATCACTATCGTGTCTAGTGTGATAGATGTCAGTGTCTGTCGCGGTAGTGTAGATACTGCCACTTAAGGCACCCTTTAGTAAGTTACTAATTTCTTTATTATTACTTATTTTAATCAACCAAAAATTATATAAAGTGCTCCCTCTCCCACCTTATCTGTCACATAACACATACATAGCCAACAGGTACAAAACGGTTGAGTGCTTCTGGTATAAACCAATTTACAATACCGATGCTCAAAATTAATAGAGACTTTTCAAAATGATTTTTTTATTTACTGCTACTGTCAGTAATTTCATTTTAGAAACAATTCAGTTTCTTGTGTTCTGGTTGATAGAGGTGATCTGGTCAACATAGATAGGAATGGGCTGGTTGAAAGAGATAGAGTGGCTAAAAACTATAATTGCAAATCCTCCCCATGATTGATAAAAGGAAAATTGAATATAATACTGTTTGTATAGATGAGTCCTCAATTGAGTCCCTATACCCGGAAAAATTAATTTTCCGAGAAAACCAATTTTTCGTTCTAGGGCAGTATTCAGGGGGAGAATAAAGCTGACGGCTGCTGTTGGCTTTTGAAAGTATAGAGTGATCATCTGATTATCACAAACTTAATACTGTTTTATAGATCAGGCTTCCATAGTATTGTTATATTAATCTCATGTTTTTATAAGGCTGAGCTAACTCTGTTATGAGCTATAACTCTAGGAATATATAATTATTCAGTGTATAGCAATAGTATGAAAGCCTGATATATAAAATTGTATTAAGTTTGTGAAAATTAGAATACCACCATATACTTTCAATAGCCCATAACGGCCGTTAACTTAATTCTCTCTGGATACTGGCATAGAACGAAAAATTGGTTTTCTCGGAAAATTATTATATTTAGATATTGAACAAGATATTAAATTACTATAAATACTTTAAAATGTGTATCGTTTATTCCTCCTTCTTCTCTCAGTCTGCTGGTCTACCTTAGGGCAGTATCCTTAGTCCTATCCTTTACAAAGTTTATACAGCTGACATCCTAATCCTATCGCTACCATATATGCTTTGTCCTTTAATAATATTCTATTTATTTCTGTCAAACAGATCAGTTAACTAGGCCTTCATATGGACAAACGACACACATCGAATGAAAAAACTGGAAACTACTCGTAGATTCCAATATTACAGCACTTACTAGAGGTCTATTTGGGCACACGGAATTCAGATTCCTTTCTTTTCAAATTCCTCTTGAATCCAATTCTTACAATAAAAAATCCTTTATTCTCCTTACTTTGTCACAAATAAAATCATCCACAAGGTCCTCATTGTTCCATTTGTTGCTGATTCGAACAGAACCCGATATCAATCCTTCCATGATATACTCCCTAATCACCCAAATCCACTTAGTTCCAACTTTGCCAATACCTGATAATCCTCCTAGCACCTGAAAAGAAGATGGCCTCGAGAACATATAGAAATGTTTTTGAAGTTCTACCACTGGGTAGTTTTTCCATAACAATGTATCGTGCTATTTTGACATAACCAACATCGCATTTACTTGTATTTTTATGTTAAAACATTTCTAAATTTCAATAAAATGAAGAATGTATATGAACTTATTCTTAAGACTTTGAAGTATATCATAGTCAATTATTGAGAGATTCCAAAGGGTTTTAGAAACTAAAGTTTAATATATCTGTTGAGAAGTTGGATACTTGAAATTATGACACAAAATTAGATCATTTTAAATTATTTTATAATCAGTTATAAAACAGGTTTGTGTTCAGTGATCCAAATACTCTGGGGGGGGGGGGAGAGGGTGGATGTACTAAAACGTTCCCTTATTTTTCCTACATTGCCCAGACTAAGTCTATTTCGCTAAAAAAAAGAAATTTCATTCCCCACAACTAAGACCTACTAAATTTCATTTCGGAATTCTCAAAACTCCTGAAAAAAAGTTTGTTTTGGATTGAGGACTGAAAAATTTTTATTATGTGAGTTCTAGGTTTTAATCATTTTAATACTTGAACCATGTAAAATATGCTATCTTAATCTAGCAATGTAGCTAGGAAATAATTTATGTTATTTATATTATTTTATAAAAATAAATTAAATAAATCTATATACCACATTAATACTTATGAATCAAACCTTCTAATGTTATCATAAAAGGATTTTCAGAATATAATTTATGTTTTTTTACATTATATTGGAGAAACCTCAAAAAAATTAAAGACTATAATTGAGATACATATTGGTAATTGTAAATATGTTCAAAGCCTAAACACAACAGCACTAGCCCAATATAGCAAAAAACTAAAGTATAGTTTTGATATTAAAAATTTCCAAATATTAGAAACAGTAAACAACGAAAAAAAATAGAAGCTATATACAAAACAAATAACATAGGACATGCAGTGAGTTTGAAACAGATGCAAATTAAAGTGTTATACTGATATTATAAATAAATAGCAAATCATCTAGTTAACATCATGTCAAATAATAGCAAATTTGTACTGGAAGACAATAGTTGGTCGTATGAAGTAGATAGTAGGAAGATAGTCCGGATGGAGGTGAATAAAGTAGAAGAAAGTATGAAGATAGTAGAAGAAAACTATTTATGTTAACTAACGTTTCGCCCCACATTGCTCCTAGAGAAGAGATTATATGACCCTCTCAGTTTACCAACCTATACATTATTAAAAATCTTAGCCTTTTTGACGGTTAGCGAAGAAGTGGGGAAATTTATACCTGGCCCTCTGTCCTAAGTTGTCAGTTGTCATCCTTGTTTCAATCAGACAGGTTCTCCCCCCTCTGTGTAGTATTTGTTATTTTTCTTAATATTTTACTTGTTACTATACCCCACCTTTGCCACACTTACTTCACCTATCTGTTTACCTTTTAAACCAACCTCTTCACCATGTTTACAACTATTTCTAAGGAGTATTTTTCTACAATTTATTAGTCTAGTTCTGTATTTCGAATGCAATCAAACCTGACTGGATTTATTACTAACTAGATCCCAGTCCACCTATACGTATACTTACTTAAATTATTATTTATTTTGTATATTACATATTTTCGTATTTTCTGTATTTATTTATTTTAATGTTATATCGATTCTTATAATGTTTTTATCTTGTTTTCATTTAGCCCTGACAAAGCCCTGAAAGTGTGGCGAAACGTTGTTTATTTGTAAAGAGTTTTTTTTCTACTATTTTGGTACCTTTATTGACCGCCACCTTTTTTATCTTCCTACAATAGTAATTTGGGAAGTAATGCCATTGTTTATATACATAATCTTTACACATTCTTAAGAATGATTATTATTGTTTAGATAAAATTAACTTTATCGAATTTTAGTCTCAAAACAATCTATATTTCTTTATACGTCCGACGTTTCAGCCAATTCGGCCATCCTCAGCAACAATCTTAAATACATTTCTAGAACAAATAATAAAAAACTTTTTGCAGGCTATTCTGCCTAGGTCATTAATTTCTATTTGCAATTATCCTACTTTGTCAATTCATTACATTAAATTAAAAAAATTTTCACAGTTCATTTTCACAATTATAATTTATCACAACAACCTTTGTAACAGGGTAATTGTGGATTGAAATTAATGAGCTGGGCAGATTAGCCTGCAAAAACTTTTTTTTTAAATTGATGTGGTTCTAAAAATTTAGAAATGAGGCTAGCCGAATTGCCCGAAACGTCGGACTTATAAAGAAATATAGGTTATTTCCAGACTAAATTTATTTTACTTAAACAGAAATGTCATAGTTTAGTTCACAGAACTAAATTAGATATACCATTTAACAAATAGAGGTGGTAAATATAAGCGCGAAGATAGTTTACCAGTTACCATGGTTATTAGATTGTTTTAATGTTTACATTATTGAAATTTGGTTGTTATGAATTGTAGTATGTCTGCTGATGGGGTAATGGTGACGTAAACAACGTTTACTAATAATGATTTTATTTTTTTAATATGAATGTTTCTCACTTCAACTCATAAAAAAATAAAGTAAATAATAATAATTTATGATGTTTCTATAAACTAAGAGCTATGCTAAATTATTATTATTTTTTTTATTCAATTATTACAGAGAGTAAAATAAAAATAATAAAATCTATGAGTAAAGCATATTACGCAATTTATAACTCTTGGTTTTAGTACATGATAATAATTCTAGATTATACTGTTGAAGAGGATGGAGATTAATGCAAGGGTTCAAGAGGTCTGAAGAAGTCTTGTCAAATTAGGGCGTGAGGGGCCTTTGTTAATTAAATAATTTATTTATATTATTAATTTTGAACGCCTCTTGAATATTTTATGAATTTCTCGGAAGTAATTAAAAAAAAAAGATCAGTCATTTTGAATTGAGGGATTAAAGGATTATTCCTAACACTGTATAGATTTTAAAAACTAAAACATTAAACAGTTATTTAAAATATATATTATTTAATGATACAAGGCCATTATGTACCACACTGTTGGGCAACAATTAGCTATAGTTAAAACTAAGAGCTAAAACTGCAATGGATACGATATTTATTTATCAATAGTCCATTCATGGATAAGGGTTCCCATCTCTGATGTACCATTAATAACGCCCTAATACAGCGCCTCACTTTTTGGGTTAAATACATTTCGTGGCACCCTTATCAAGCTAACAAATCCGCCAAAAATATTCAGAGAAGCAGTTGTATTGGAAAATAAGAAAACAAAAAACAATAAAAAGTAAATCATGGATTTTTTTTACTCTAACCTGGTCATTTCTGGCATATGGATAAGGTAGGGAGGGAGGACTTATGTACAGGTTACCACCTGTTACGAAATAAAAGTCGACCCTCTCCCAGGCAGGGTTTGTGCCGGCGCCGCTCCAGTAGCGAGGTTGCTAAGGTAGCCACTTCAACTCCTTCGGGAACAGATGACCCATGATGGAATACTCTGTATATTTGTTGTTTGATGTCATTATATTTTTTTTTTTGGAATAGTTTGAGGTAGTATCATCCGCTTACGGCACCCTAGGCATACAGTTGGGGCCCCACTTTGGGAACCCCTGCCTTAGTATACACGTACCTTGGATCATTAGAATCTTAAACCTACATCCTAGATAATAAATATTAAAAAATATATTTCTACTGAAATTTTTATTTTATAATTTTATTACAAAAATAAATGAGATGGTATTAAAATATAACCTAATATTTTATTTAATAAATTTGTAGAAGTAGCTGCGATACGAAATATATATAAAAAATTAATAAGCAATTAAAAATTTAGGCACCATGTAAAATTAAATATTTAATGTGTGTTCAACAAATGATATTTCTCTTGAAAACATGATGAAATTAACAAATTTAATTAAAATAATAGTAAAGCTGGTAATTATTAATGCTAAAACTATAAAGCTGATAAATTTGCTGGGAAGATTTTTTATTCCATTTAGTATGCACCTTTTATAATGATAAAATCGCTTTTCTTAATTTTTTTTTTAATTAATTTTATTGTCCTGTATATGTGGTAAATATTGAATATGCTGAACTGCTCCGGTTCGAATCCGGCCGGGGAAGTTGACTTTTATTTCGTGACGGTCCCACGAAATAAAAATTTGAACTCCCATCATGGTTAGAATGGGTTGGTGATCTGTAGATATCTCCGCATATGTCGGAAATAACCAGGGAGGTGGTCATAAAAAACAAAAAAAATACGCAAGATTTTTTTTCTTTTATTTCTTAGTACGTAGTCAACTTTGTGTATCTTTAATTTGATAACAATCCTATTACGGTACGTGCATTGGCAATTTTTTTCTTATATGAAAACCTTTTTCTTAGGTCTGTTTTTTGAGACCAACTACAAAGATATTGTATTAACGAACAAAAACGATACCCCCCCCCCTCTGGTTGTGGTAAGCTAATCAACATTAGTAGGAATCGTGCAAGGAAAAAGCAAACCTTCTAATGGCTTCCTAAACACGCAATTCACATTTTATCTTGGTAGTAATATATGGGCCGGCTTCGAATGCATAGTTGGGAGCCTGAAGTGAAAGTTCAGGAATTTTTCAGAGTTAATATTTAAATAATAGGTTAAAGGAAAAGGAAATTTATTATTTATTTGCCTTATATAGAGCAAAGCAAAATATATAATAACGTTAGAACAGGTCATCGTTCAATTTTGACTCAGCCCAACAAAAAAACGAAAACGAAAATATTTGAAATCACATATTTAAGGCGGTTATATGCCTGAGATGTTACAGCAATGTTTACTTGATAAATTGACTGGGCAAAATTGCCACTTTTTAAAATAAATTTTTTACATATTTTCGATTTTCTCAAACGTCTCGACAATTTTTTATCAAGCTCAGTATAAAACAGCTGTCTAGAATTAGATACCCCCTGGTAACAATGCCACCTGGTTCTAATTATCATTGAACTAGTTCTCCTGGGCTTGAATGCCAAATTTTCAAAAAATCTTTTTCTATAGTACCTTAAATTTTCATTATTAGACATAATAAACCATTTATCGTACTTAATAGCAATAAAAAATGTACAAATGTGAATTATAAAAGAATTAGATGATTAGCTAAAGGAGAAAAGTAGGAAAATAGACCTTCCAGATTTGTAAGTAAAATTTGTTGTTGTTGTTGTTGATTTTTGCTTAAAGGCGTAAAACCCTCTGGTCATCAACGCCTATGGGATGATAAAAGTAAAAAAAATAAATAAATAAATAAAAAAAAAAATAAATAAAAACACATAAAAATCGAAGAGGAGTTATAATTTATAAAGAAGGCGATGTGCTTTTAAAAATTCAAACACTCGTGCAATTTTAGCTTCCTCATCTGCGAGAGTTTCGGATAAATTTGGGGTCAGTCCCATCCTGTTCATTGTTGGCAAATAGTGAGTACACTCTTCGAAAATATGTCTAATCGTAAGAATGGACTGACAATATTTGCACGTTGGATGTGGCAGTTTTCTGATCAGGTGAGAGTGCGTGAGGAGAGTATGACCTATTCTCAAGCGGGCCAGAGCAACCTCCTCCCTGCGGCTGTTGCGGTAGGATGTCGACCATGGTTTTACTGATCGTTTTATTTCTTTTAATTCTATCTGGAAATCTAGATTTCCACTCTTCAGTTTGATATATTTTTTTTTTCAATTTAGGGGTATATTTCCCTTTTATATAGTTAACAAATTTTATTATGGTTTATATTTATTCATTTTTATTACTATTTACAATAAGATATATTTAAAATAAACAGTATTAAAGTTACTTTAGAGGAACTAATGTAATTTTTTTATATAAGCCCAGTCAAACAATACCAACAACAACAAGATCAAGCTGATATTAGAAACCATTCCGTTGTATATTGATATGTAGAGATAATCAAGAGAGTATAATCAAAATTTCTCGGGTCGATAAAACTTTTTCGATTAAATGAAAAAAAAAAAAAAGTGAAAATAGATGATATACAGTGACATATTTTGTTTTTTTTAATATGTAGGTAATTAAAATTTTAAAAAAAAGAAGATAAAATCAAACTTTATCAATTATTTTAACATGTCATGACGTTTTTTAAACTGTTAACACATGTTGAAACAAAGTAAATTTATCTAATGCCATCGTTCTTTAATTTTGGGAGTCATTTTATACATCATTCATCATCTTTTATATCATCTGAAAAATGATATGAACTATTGGACGGATCCTT
Source organism: Halyomorpha halys (assembly GCF_000696795.3). Taxonomy (NCBI): domain Eukaryota; kingdom Metazoa; phylum Arthropoda; class Insecta; order Hemiptera; family Pentatomidae; genus Halyomorpha; species Halyomorpha halys. The sequence goes on along the minus strand of NW_027112258.1, from coordinate 327,572 downwards.
TATAATTAATACAAGAGACTAAGACATTCTGTTCTGACTTGCACCGTATCCCCATCCTATGTTTGTTAATCTAGATATGTTTGTTTACTTTGACATGTAAGAAAGCAAGAAAGAAACCAGCTGTCAGTATTTGAGTAAAAAGTAAACCTGACTTTTTTTTTCTATAAACTGTTTCTTGTCAAATACAACTGCTATCAGAATACTTGTTGTCATAATATTTTTTTTCCAAAAGGCCACGTGATCGCTTTCCTGTAAACCTATATATTTTAAAATATTATTTATCCTCCTAGATTAAAAAAAAATCACACAGTCTCACCATTGAAAAGAAATTAGAGGATGAGGATAGGTATCAAACGAAATTGCTTTTAATGTTGTATAAAATGAAGCACTTTTGAAAAATATTAAAATAGTAAAAGTTTGCGAGTGGTAACAATATAAAAGAGGCAATAATTATATTGAAAATGGATAAATGGTAGATAAAATTGTTAAAAAAAGTACAAATGAGTAAAAGATTACGAGAATAATTAAAATACATCATAATGAATAAAAACTTCTTAAACCTCATATGTAAATGTATTAAAATTATTCTAATGGATAAAAAGTAGAATGATATACATTTAAAAATCAAAACGTACCTTAATTATTTACAATTTTTAAAAGCAGTATAAACATACAATTAATATTATAATCCTCCGTTAATATCCTTGATGCTACTTATTACGTCACAAATAAACTCATCCATAAAGACTTCAACAACCAATACGTTGCAGAATTGGCCCGAAATAGATATACATCCTTTCACTCGAAAATCCTTAACCGTCCAACGAGACGTCTGAAAAGAAGATAGCCACGGGACCTTCTAATTTAAATCAATAATTGAAGTACTATCATTGGGTTGTTCCTTACCAAGATTATCATGTGTTCTGAAGCATTCATAAAATTTACTTGTTTATTTTAATTTACTTTATTTTTTTACACATTTATAAATTTTAAAAAATAAAAAAAATTCGATCGAAGTTGATCTTAGAGAATAAAAGATGCAATTGCAAGTAAATCCAGCCTCTATTCATAATACAACCTAGAGACCTTTTTTTTAAAAAAAAAAAAAAAAACCTTTCCTTGCTTAGGATGCACTATACAGAAAGGTCTAGGATAGGTCGAGCCATGGGCTGGGCAAAGAAAGTAAAAGGTAGGCCTTAGCCCTCATAATGAGTAGCCTTTTAATCATTGGAGGAACCTATCACTAGCTTATATATGAATCCTTCCCGCCCTATGTAATTTACATCTTATCTAACTCTCCAAGCCGAACAAGTTAACCAGCCCGAGGTTGAGGCTGAAGGAACAGTTTAAATGGTAATCAGTTATCTCACTCAGTGGATTAAAGTAGACAGGCTAAACTTTACGTCCAAGGGATGTCTTGCTTAGGCCCTCCTTCATGTATTATAAACACTAAAACAGTATTAGCAATTTTTATCTGTTAATGTTAGCAACTTTTTCATTTTGGGTGTATATACACCACAACATGTAATGATAAAAAATTAAACATCATCATACTGCTTAAGGATAAATGATCGACAATATATTTTTTTTATAATTTATTTATTGTTCTTTACATCTGTATAAAAATATATATGACAAGTAAATTTGCTGTAGGTGAAACAGTGACATGATACAAACATGTGGAGAATCTACCTATTGATGGAACTCCAACAACAGTTCTAGAGGAGAAGATCTCGATGCCATCTTCTTCTCACACGCCTAGGAGGATTATTAGATAATAGCGGTATTCATGTTCTTTAGTTGAACATGTTATATGGTGGTGTATTATATATTGTGGATATTTTTATAAAGAAAAAGAAAAGTTAATGGTTTTAAAATTTAAATAAAGAGGTTTGAAATTAAAATAAGAAAATGACCTGGGCAGAATAGCCTGCAATTAAAATTATAAATTAATGTGAGGAGAAGATTTGTATTAAAGATGTCCTTGAAGATGGCTGGAATAGCCGAAACGTTGGACTAATAAGAAATAAAGTGTTGAGACAGTATTGGATACAATTTGTGGTTTTATTTAATAAATGTTAAAGTGTGTTAAATGGAAAAAGTTAAGTTAAATAGAGAAATATTTCCTTCTTTTACCATGCTAAAACGATGTAACCTATAACATGGTTGAGAGTCTGTTACTAGGTCTGTTAAATTCTGAATGATGTCACGCAACAGACCAACTGAGCTTGCTACAGTTTTATTTGTGGTGGTCAATCAGTAGCCAAACTTTTACACTTTATTTTAGGCATGTTGTAACAAATTACTGTAATCAAAACTTATAAGTAAACAATAACATTAATTTTTGGAAGGAAAGGTTACTAATCAAATTGCTCAGAAAATCGGTTTGGCGCTCTTATGCATATATCATTAAACATGACTTTAAATAGGGCTGCTCACAGTGCTATACTTATAACATTTAACATGGTAAAACATGTTACATTTAACATAATATCATGAATACCCCTAATGAAGGAGACGCCAGGTTAGAAACAAGTGGATTTGGGTAGTTGGGAAGTTTATCATGGAAGGAATGGTATCAGGTTCTGGCCAAATCGGCAACATAAGGGACATTGAGGTCCTGGTGGATGACTTGATTTGTGACACAGTAAGGATTTTACGAAGGATTTTGGACTGTAAGGATTGGATTCGGGAGGAATTTGATGGTTTAGTGGAACCCCAAAGCTCCACTCCGTATGTCCAGATAGGCCTTATAATAGTCATGTAGATCAGTATTTTGGCAATTTAGACCGTTCGTTTAGTAAATATTGTTAAAGTCAGTTTCTCTTTTGGAGCGTCCGTCTTTTTAAATATTGCAAGTCTGTTTCGCTTATTTCAGAAACTGCTGTCTCCTCTTCGGAATTTTCGCAGGACGTATTCGTGTCTAGTTGCATACGATTTTCGTCCATTTTCAATACAAATAATATAAAATAAAAAAGTACCACTCACTTTGGAGAAAAAAAAAATACGAAACAAATTTTAAAAATATATATACTATTTACAAAACTGGAAGAAAAAAAAAAGAAAACATTTCTAAGAATAAATGAATGAAAGAGGACAATATTTTAAAAAAATACTCAAATATTATACACAGACCAAAAAATAATTTTCTAAAAATCAATAGTAATTTATAAACTTTTTTTTCTCGGGTGGTTAATTCTTTTTTTTACATGGCTATCAATATATATTTTTTATATACATACATGACTTTTCATATTTCAAAACAACATTATATATTTTACAATTTTTTTCATTATAATTATCACATTTTATAGGCAGGAATAATATCACATTTTATGGGCACGCCTCCTGTTCGGATTTAATTAAAGAAAATAAATAATATGAATATGTACCATATAGTATACAGGACTTTATTATAAGTATTGATTTATAAATTTATTTCAAGGCAAGAAGAGTTTAGGGGGATAAAGGTTATGGAGGAGGGACGCGGTAGATTTCCCAACAATTGTCCAGTATTTTGAAATAAGGGAGACTGCCTCGTTAAGATCACTGCTCCGTGGATAATGTCCAAGCCGGATAGTTGGTTAAACAATTTACCTTAGATCGTTAAAAAGTTCACGCGAGCAGGTAAGTTCGAATAAGTTTACTCATCCAGTAAAAGGTTCATCAGACCGTTCTATAAATAACCAAGTATCGTGTATTTGTTATTAATTATTATATCATTGCTATCTATCTATTATCGAAATTAAATCATTCATTCCCAATTTTTTAAATTTAAAACTGAATTTTTAATTTTAAGCGGAGGCTTCGTACATAAGATGATACTAGTTCGAAAAATATTTGTCAAGAGTCCGAGGATTTTTGCCAATACGTCCCTAGATACAGAGCCGAGAAAAAAATTACATAATTTTAAAATTTTTGTATTAATATTAATGCCTTTGCTCAATCCAAATCAAACAAATCGATTATTTCTTTTTTACCGTGTAAAATAAGAACAAACCATTTTTAACAGTATTAAATGAGTTTAAGCGTGTAAAATATTACAAAAACCAAAAATTACTTTTTTATATTACTAGTAAAATAGAAAAAAACTGTTAGTTTCGGGAAAAAACAAGTCTGTTTTTAGCGTTTTTTAAAACCCATAAATACAAATTTTCATATAGATAAAAAATTTTAATTTTTGGCCTTTGATTTTTTTTTCTTCCGATGAGGTTCAGGAAAGAAATTCATAACACCTTAGAATGATATCCAAATCCAACGTAACTACAGCTGTCAGAAAGCTTAATTTATGCTATTTTAGCATGTATCTATCTATCTACCTTTTAGATTTTAAACCTTTATGTGGGAGAAAAATCAGTTTTAAGCATTTAATATAATTAATATTATTTTATATCTAATAGTCATTAAATACACGCAGAGCAAAGACGGCATACGATAATTTAGTAAAATCATGAAAAATAATTTTTTTCTCGGTTCCTGTTTGGCACTGGGTTTAGCAAAACCCTTGGAAACGTGTCTAATATCATAAAACATAAATATTTTTATTATTGATTTTTTTTTTTACTTTCTGTGTATCCATGTTCAGACAGAACTGTTTTTATTGTTTAAATAATTATTTTAAGCCTTAAATTTCTCAATTATGATAATATTTTTTTTATTTTAAAGATTGATTTTTTTCTAGTTTTTGAACGTTTATATTATTAATTATTAGATAGAGGCTTTAGTGCATAATTATCAATAATAATTAAATATTTATATTAAACATTATATTTAGATTTATTTTTAATTTTACCTCAAATACATGTATTGTTTTATATTTTTACATTATGATGATAGTGAATCTAGAATAAATCATAAATCATAAAATTAATAAAAAATAAATCATATATAATTAAAGATAAATTAACAATAGTTAACAAAACAATTACCAACAGTTGACACCTGTTAAATTTTTTAACATGTCCACCTTCTGGTCTTCCCAATTCAAACAAACCAGATGTACAACACGTGTTAGGATCAAGTTGGGACCGTTAGTCTGTTTACATCAACGTGTTTACATTAGCATGACATGGGTTTTTTTTTTTTACTTTTTTTTATTCTGTTACTACCGTTACTGGATTTCAAGCCGATCAATTCGACGGCTTTTGTTCTTTTGTATTTATAATCTAAGGTTTTGAATGAGCTAAATAAAACCTATATATAAGTACAATATATAAAAAAAAATATTTAAATTAAAAACCAAATATTAGTGAATATGGGCCCCATTGAAAGTTTTGCGCACAAGGCCTCAATATATCACGACCTACTTTGAAATCCCTTTTCAATGCATGAATAATAAACTAATTGAAATTTCGTAGATATTTTATCAATATACGTAGCTTTTCTTATACAATGGATATATAACATATATACTATACTGCAATTGTTTTAATGTCTATTTGAAACACGTCAAGAGGAATTTCTTCTAAACATCTTACAATCATAGAACTTAGGTTCGAATTTTGAATTAATCACTGTCAGAATTAGTATCAATGATAAGAATATCCAATTAAAAGTTTTAAAATAAAGCGATTAGTGCGTTACTACAAAAATTGCAGTGAATAGAGAAAAAAAAATTAAAATTTTTAATAATTTTAACTATATTAGAATATTTTAATTTTCCTTGTTATATAATGAAATATCTTTTCATACCTATTAAATACGTCTTCTAGGAAATGATGTATTCATTCTAAGGCCAGGTGATGAAGAAAACCCGAAATATTTAATAGTAATTTTTTTTTTATTATTTAATAAATAATTTTAGGAAGTTATATGTCTCCTAAAGGGCTGTGGTACTAAATCCAACAACCAGGGTTCGAATTTAGATGTGGCAGATAATTATTTATTCTGTTTCTATAACTGTGAGTCAACCCTGTGGTTCGGTCACAGGCCCTCCCAGCCTCAAGAAGTGTGCTCTTTATTGGATAAAAATCTGGTAGTCGAACGTGATTCTGACCAGATCACCTCCTTGGATAGCCGTTGGTCTTGTAACGGAACTCCCATATAAAGTGCTGCTCCCCTGACCCTTCATAGGTTGTGGCAGTGTAGATTTATTTTCTTTTTTATATGCCTCCTAAATAATTATGAAATAATCTAATTGCATAAAAGTAGGTATTGGTATCGATTGTAAAACATTTCAATTTTCCTAACTCGTGAAGGTTTATATATATAGCGTTGTACTTTTTAAACAAAAGGCCCTAATACACCAGATCAAACTGCCCAAACCACTTATTTCAGTTAAACGAAACATGGATTCAAATTTGATACACCACCTCCTAGGCGTCTGAAAAGAAGATGGCCTCGAGACCTTCTCCTATAGAAATGTTATTGGAGTTCAATCAATAAGTAGATTCTCCACATGTTTGTATCATGCTATTTTATTACTAACAGAATATTTACTAGTTGTATATATTTGTATACAGTTGTAAATGACATTAAATAAATTATGAAAAAAAAAAATTGATATACCAAACTCTGCGGGAAAAACAATTTCAAATAAAAGAGAAATAATCACCATAGAAAAATATAAGAATTGAGCTAATATAATTGAGAGGGCAAAATTTTAATTTATGTTACTCTAATTATAAACAATAAACATATAAAGACACAATTAAAAATACTTATAATAAGTATATAAAATGCTAAACAGACTCAGTACCTGCTCAACGGAACTTATTAACAAATATAAAAAAAAAATAAGCCACACTATCATTTATCCAGTTCACTCTTGCTTAGTATTATTCCAAAAATAAAATAGTAAAGGCCTAACGAACCCGAAGGTTCGATGCCGATACCACCAAACGCTCTCTGCATACATCCTTCCAGTGATGCCCCTCCAAACCCAATTCCACTAAATCAGTTTTAACGCAATCCTCCCATCTACGTTTCGGTCTACCCCTCGGACGTTTACTCGCTGGTTCAGTGTTTATTAACAGTTTAGGGATCCGCTCGTTATTAAGCCCTACAACCTTGCATGTCCATCTTACATGCCGCAATGCTATAGTTTGAATTATATTTACCGGGTAGTATTATTCCAAAACATAAACAAAATAGTTATGGTGGACAGTTATTAGGTACGCAAGATAACAGTTACGCAACAAATTTAAGTAGTTTTCAAATTATTAATTTCAATTTGTATTCTGTACATTTCAACGTTAAATAATTCATTTCTTTGAGAAACCTGATTTTTTCCTTGTAGAGCATGAACATGTGACAAGTATCAGTATCGATTGTGTCCGACAGTGTCCGAAAACGTCACCGAAATGAAGTTAGAAATTATTATCTAAGTCACAAAATCCTAATATCAATGAGAGTGTGTGTGTGCTTAGCAGTCACCTTCAAATCAAATGTGAAATAATTAAAAAAGAACAACAAATGTCTTGCATTATAAACTCGCTGTGAAAATACTTTGTTCAAAGTTCACCAGAGTCAGGGTCGGGCAAGCAGGGCAACCGGACTTAATTTACTTAAATGTATTTCATGTTGGTATGCATGCCTGATTTTACATACAGTCGAGTCATCTACCCCCCCCCCCTTCCCGGTCTTGGGGGCAGACTTTTTGCTATGTTAGCAGCTTCCTCCCTTTTTAAGCACCCTTTTAGGGCTACCGTGGCCCAAGTTCCTTCAAGGATCCCATGGCTATGCGATAGGAAAAAATTTAGTGGACATAAAAAAAATTTTTTTCATATGTAATTAACAAAGAAATAGACTTTTGAAATCTGTCTAGTTAAAAATATCTGTTTTATATTCAGTTAGTTGGAAAGGTAGCCATAGCCGAAGGGTAATTGCCCGAAATTTTTCTGATCTTTATTTACTTAATTTTTTTGAATTTCAGTTACTAAAAGAGAGAATATGGGAGAGAGTTGTACAGGCGTACAGAAATTAATGTTCAATTTTTATAGGGTTCTATAAACAGGGTTTTAAATAAAATATTATAACCATCAATCAAAAAGAGTATGGAATAAAACATTATGAACCACAATAAACCAACATCTTTTAATACAAAACTATGAAACAATAAAAAAATATTAGCCGTGCCGTGTTAATTCGTGCACTATCTCAAAACGGTTCATTGTTGGGCTTTAAAACACAAGGCATAACTTACGTACCACTAATTGGGTAATTATGTCCGCGTCGAAACCTATAAACCCCAATCTGAACCGTCTTGATACGCCGATTTAACTCTATCAGACTTCTGAAACTTTTCAAATTTTTTAATGATTTATTAAAGTTCCAGTAAGAATTTAAGAATCGAAATTGAAATTCGTCACTTCTCCATGAACGTTTCTGTCATTTAATACCTCATTCATCGAAATCTATCGTCCCAGAGCCGGTAAAAGGATCCATAGTACCGTAATAAATATATGTACGATGCTATTATGTTTTGTGTCTCCCATTTATTATTTTTATGATTTTTTATTGTTAATGCATGTTTAATTTTACAATCTTCATTTCTCAACATACAAATACTATACTATCTTCAAGCTTTTAAGTACAAAACATAAACTTATCTTATTCACTGAGTACAGCACTTGCTCATTATCAGTTAGGTGGAAGGACTTCAGACAGTTCAACTTCATGAATCATCGATACATTATCGCTTTGGGACAGGTTAGGTAGGCGTATCTATCTTCAGCTTCCATTAAACAGCTACAGTTACAAATGTGATGTTGTTGCACCCATATTTAGTGTTTTAATTATAAACAGAGTCTAGTAAATAATATGTCCAACATTAAATTTATTAAGAGCAATTAGTGATCCCTTAAACTCAAAATATTAAAAATAAATCAATAGGTTAATTTATTTAACTAAAAGATCTTGAGCATTTTCTAAAAAAAAAAAAAAAAGTATGACATATGTACTACATGGATCCAGCTAGTGAAAAGAGTTCAAAAACAAAAACATTAAGGAATAATTGAGCTTGTAAGACCATTGTGCCAGCGAAATTTATTTTTACGGCAAACATAACACAGAAATACAATTTATTTAGTGTCTAATGTAATGTAAATTATATTTAATTAAAAAAAATTAGAAAAATTAAATTAAATTTTATTTTAAAATGTGTAATTTATTTGAAAGATAGATACTTAAAGAGGTTGAAGATTTGTTAAGATGTTTTTGTTAAAGGAACTAGGCAAGGCTCGTCAGTAATCTAGTGCAGAGGTTCTGTACCTTTTTTATGAGCACATTTTCAGACTATCGGTGCTGTAATGTAAGTTGTCACCTTGTAAACGGACTTTAACGTGACATTATTTTAACTGCCGTAACATCTTGCTGTACCTAATGAGACAGCACTGTCATAACACTACTAACATGACAGTAGATGTTCCGATGAGAATAAATGTTTTCATGACAGTAACTTCCCGCACTCCGGAATATGTAATCAGCTATTATTCAACATTTAGAGCAACAATACTGTCATAACAGTAAACGCTGTCAGGCATATGGTTGATAAATTATACCGTTACGATATACAGATTAATTTTAATTTTAATTCCGGGTAATACCGGAAAGATTAATTTTAAGACTTTACAATTAGGTTATATTTAAAATCAATAACTATCGAAAATTTCTGTGCCACTGCAGAGCTTTAATAATTTTAAAATTTGCCAGCACGCTCAAAATAAATTTAAAAACACTTGCGGTGAAATTTTTTAAAACGTTAAAATTAAAAAAAACTCTTAACATTTTTATTTAAAGATTTAGACTGATATTAGTGTAAATTGATAAACTATTGTAAACAATTAAATTATTTAAAACTTCATTATAAATTCAGCAATACCACAGCCCTTCAAATCTTTACCTCAATATAAAACCGATATAATATTTAATAAATTATAATTATGTAAATTATAATACATTTTTGATGGCATCAAAGGTATAACATTGTGTAAGGGTTGAGTTTAGTTTCACCGAATCTAAGCCATTTTTTGGCACAGACGACTCAGCACTTACAGGGCCCGACTCGAGGGGGCACTCAAGAGCTTATGAGGACGTCTCCTTCTGGAGGAGTATGAAAAAAATACGTTATTGTCAACATCACCAAAGTCCCGAACCCTTGCCGATATGCACCTTTTTATCATTATTAATAATTAATAAATTATTCGGATATATTTACATATGACATAACATTAATTAAAATGATGATAGCCGATTTTAGCATTCATGGCTGTAAAAAATTTTTGTTTTACATCATTGTACAACTTGCCATAATCTAGGGCAATCAGTATTAGCATTTTAAGGACAGCGTAAACTCGCTAATCCGAACTGGAACTGGATTTAAATAAAACCATACCAAGAGTATTTTTTTTTTAATCTTATTTATCCTTTTTTCACATATAAATGAACAATGTTATAATTTTAACAAATTAAATAATCTCTTGGAATTACTGGGTATATAAAAGAGACCAGCAAAGTTATAAGATTCATAGCATCTAGAGAAAAAAGACTGATTTTTTAAAACTTTAAGCTGTAAAATTTCCAAAATAATAAGTAACAAAAAATAAATGAATAAAAATAGTTGTGTTTATGAACTTTGAGAAAGTTGTGACTCGCTTTATTATACTAGAGTTAGTAAACAAAACAATGTACAAATAATTCTTTATTTCATTTATTGCTTTTCAATTGATAATTAAAAATTAAATTAATCGATTATGTTCATACGTGGAGGTGCTAATTTAAATAGAAAAATATTAAAATATAAAGAAGCGGGCAAGGTATCCCCGTAACACCAAAGGAAAAAATATATAATAATTAACAACAACTGGGCTTTTAATGATGAGTTAATAGTGACCGTGGATATATATAAATGAGGAGAAGATAATTGGGACTGCGGCCTGTGAAGAACTTAAGAATTTATAAGTGCCAACGTTTCGGCCGAAATTTCATTCCTTTAAGAACAAAAAGCAAGATAAAAACCATAATGAATAAAAGGAATTATATAATGATACTAAAATAACTGACAACATAGACATATCGATACATATATAGTGTTACTATATTACTAATTGTATAATCTAAGTATCATAAGATGATAAAGGCTATATAAGAATAAGTAATATTAAACTTAGGAAAGAGAAAAGAACAATAAAATAATATACATATGTAATTACGTAACATATATATTATCAATATCTGGGTTTTTAAATTTTGAACTCAATATACGATGTTAAAAAATATATATTATTATTAATAAACAATTCTCGAAATAATTGCCCTTATTTTTAATGTACATTGAGGATTAATATTGATACACTATCGCTTTTATTTCTTTAAAATTATTTAAAAATAAAAAAAATAATTAAAAAGTATTCAAACGCTTTGAAACTTTTGTCTCTGACTGTACGTGCAATGAAGCGAGAACAGGAAATGAATGTATATAAGAACTAATAAACAAGCTAGAGTTTACAAGGTTAGTATCAGCCAATCAGATTCCAGGATCATATTAACTTACTGTTAGGCTTTCAAACCTTCAATAATTACATTTATTTTGATCAGTCTTATTTCACACCTCGGGATGTCTGCTTGTTTTAAAGGAGTGCTGCAGTTTACTTCTTCAGTAAGTTTTTTTTTTTTTAATTTTGATTTTATAACGTTATAGTTTCATGTGTTTGTGTATATATGTTATTATTAAACGAACCATTAAAATTTAAAATGTTGCTTATTAGAACTTTAAATTAATTTAATTGAAATCTCTTAGAACCCAAGGCTTACTTCTTTTTAATGTATTCCTTGATTTGCTGTTTATCTTTTAAGTCAATTACGAAAAAAAGTAAAATAAAAACATTAGAAACTTTTTTATAAAACATTTTCATTTTATCTATATATTTCACTGGTTTACAAATAGCACTAACCTTGTCTATAATCAAATTTCGTAATAGCGATCCTATATCCTGGATATAAAACTCCGAATGCATTTCTCTTTAATATGTTTTACCTTTCTAATCATTTGTTATGTTATGTAAGATGAAGTCTTGAAAACATTACTTGTAGGAAACAACATTCTAATTGATTCTCAGAACTATGTTTCTTCCGTTGATGATTTGATTTCACTTTCTAGAAAATAGTTCCGCATTGCTTTTTCTATTACAGAAAAATTTGGTTTAATTTTACATATATCGAAAATATATTAGTAAAAATAATAGTTTTCAACTATAGAAAAAAAACAACAGAAAATAAATAAGAGAGGGAATGTGGAACTGAATCAGTCGACAAATGTTCTAAATGCGTTACAGACGATTCGCATATTTTTGTCGTGTTAATCTTAACGTTTTATTGTGTGTCAGGTTGAACTTTGAAATCTATTTATTAATTTAAAAAATCTATTTTCAAAGATACTTTTAAAAAAGATCATTAACAACTAAGTATAAGTTTTTTATATAAAGATAAAAAAAAAATTGTTAAATTTCTGTTTTGGTATTTTTAAATATAGATCGGCTATATATTAGTACAAGTGCCCAAGAGGAGAAAAAAGGCAGTTATCTCACCCCAATTTTTGATAACTTTAATGAAAACTATGTATGCTTACTAGTCAAAATTGATGAATCTGCCAAGTATAGATAGGGGGAATAAAAAATGGCGGCTGTTTCAAAACGATAAAAAAAAACTAATTTTTCATTCGGAGCTCTATATCTTAAAAAGTAGGAACAACACAAGAAAGCCTAAGAGTAGGTCATTTAAAGAAGAGTAAATTTGCTAAAATATGAGCCCTAATAGAATTATTTACGTTAAATAGTTTTCAAGATATAGCTTTTTAAAAAACAACATTTCATAAAAATGTTGTATGGGACGTACTGATCTTTCAGTGTTTTGAATTCAATTAGTGAATTTATTTTGAAAAAATTATTTCTCAAAAACCATTTGCCGTACAAAATTGGGGTGAGATAACTGCCTTTTTTTGCTATCCAAAAATAGCATCGTAGACTGCGGTTACCGAAATAATTCTACGTATTTCCTAAAGTTATTAGAATCTTTACAACCTATCTCCGTAGTCTGCTAAAAATCTATGGCATGTCTCTATACATTTTTTTTAAATTGTGTGATTAAGATTCCGTATGTCGTAAAAAAAATGTTCACTGCTTTAGATTTTGAAAATCATTTTGTGGAGGAAAACATAAATATCTTTATGATCATCGCTTCAAACATTTCCTCTCCTACCCCTTCCTCCGATCTTTCAAGTGGTTCGGGATTGACTTTTGATATACATTGATAACTCTGTAAATTCCAGACTAAATGCAAAAATAAAAAAATCGCACTTAAACTTAAATATTTTAGTAAGCACGAGCAGATTTTCAATAAATACGGCTCTATAGGCAGAGGAGATGCAAAATTTCATGGAGCAACCGTGAAACATCTCAATCATTCGACACCATCAATCGGCTGGACCATTAGAAGATTGGAGGTTTCTCCAGTCTACCAATCCATCAGCCTCCAGCTGCAAAACTTAAACGTTTCTAACTCCAACATCCCCCCCCTCCCCCATTTATATCACAACAATTACAGTTGTATAATTATTAGACTCATTAGGGGATTAGAATATATTTTATTTTAAAATATAAATAAAAATCTCATACTTGTAATGTCTTGAAAGGAGTTACAGGTGAAAGGAGGAACAATAATTAATCGTGGATTATTAACGCAGAATTTTAGATAGGAATAAATTTGTTGAACGGAATGTCTACCGATCTTTTTTTTTTTTTTAATAATTTATTTATTGTTATTTACAATTGTATACATATATACACATCAAGTAAATTTGCTGTAAGTGATATTATGACATGATACAAATATGTGGAGAATCTACCCATTAATAGAACAACAAAACTAAAGGAGAAGATCTCGAGGCCATCTTTTTTTCAGACGCCTAGGAGCATTGGTAATGAAGGAGAAGCCAGGCTAGAAACGTGTTGGTTTGGGCGATTGGGAAGTTTATCATGGAAGGATTGTTATCTGGTTCTGGCCAAATCGGCAACATAGGGGACATTGAGGTCCTGATGGATGATTTGATATGCGACAAAGTAAGGATCATTAAGGATTTTACGAAGGATTTTGGACTGTAAGGATTGGATTCGGGAGGAATTCGATGGTTTAGTGGAGCCCCATAGCTCAACTCCGTATGTCCAGATAGGCCTTATTAGCAGTCATGTAGGTCTACCGATCTAATGTTGGTTTTTGCCATAGGTCCCAATTTTTTTTTTTTTTTTTTTTTTTTTTTTTTTTTTTAATAATTTATTTATTGATATTTACAACTGTATACACATATATACAACAAGTAAATTTGCTGTAGGTGACATAGTAACATGATAAAAACATGTGGAGAATCTACCCACTGATATTAGATGATATCGCTAACAGATATTTATATCGCTAAAACTACCTACACAACATTAGAAAACCTACTGGAACATCATATTCTACTTTATATGTAAATTTACTAAAATATGGGCGCTGTTTACGTTCAATAATTCCCGAGATACAGTTTTTTTTTTAAAGCAACATTCCTTAACAAATGTACCAAAATCAGTAGTTAGTGAATTTATTGTGGAAAACCTCCTATATTTGAGGAACCAAGAGACGTAAAGTTATCTATTAGTACTCAAATTAAAGCTAGTTTAATGTACTATAAAGTAGTTATGATATGTGTATGAGTAGTATTATTCATGACATTTGCTGTAATGTTCATTATACCGTTATTGCATATTATGCAATCAAGTTTGTAGTAGGCACTAAGATTGAGATTTAAATTATTAAAAAAAAAGGCTATAAAAACTAAAATTTGAATTTGCCGTTATTTTAAAGTTGGCTTGTGCTGAGTGTCTTTGAATAAGATCTCGGCTATCAGTGCATTCTTAAAATAGTTAACTTTCTAGTTTCTATCAACTTTTTATTAACTTGTAGTATTTAACTTTATGAGATAAGGAGGTAAGATTATTTCCGCTTTATGATGATTTTTCAGGAATGTTGGCATACGTTTAGTTTGTAATCATCCTTTAGATACTTTTTATTAGACCAAAATCTAAATCTAAACTCAATTATCTTCAAGAGAAATTTACAAATAAAAAAGAAGTATCGAAAAAATAATATGAGTACATTTTATCACTAAAAAAGTATAATTTTTTTTTCTAATGTGACTACTATTGGTGCAGTGGTGCAGTTTGTATTATTATACAAAAACAGGACCGAATAGAATTGAAACTTGAATAATAGTTATTATATATAAGTGTACACGTGGAACGCATGTACACGTACATATACAAAATGTATATCTTATAATGATATGTATCTTTACTTTTCTTTTTAAAAAACGATGATAACGAATATAAAATCAATTCAATGGCTACTCATTTTTAATCGCATAATATTTGAGCGAAAATCTCACAGGGATGCCTTAGAATATAGTACCTGAGAGGCCGAAATTTCAAATTATATTTCCAAAATATCTGGAATCCGTGCAGAAAGAGATCTCAATTCGGTGTAGAAACCCCCTCTTCCCCCCCCCCTCTGTATCTGTTAATGAATGTGGGAACTGTAAGGGCTGCTAGCGATCTACTCCAGTTCCTGTGGAGGGGGAACCTGCTAAGGAATCCACCTTGTCATAATAACCATTGTTCTGTTTTGTTTTTTATTCTTAATTTTATAGTTTTATCTTATAAAAAATCTCGTAATAATTTTTCTTCTATACGATGTCCTATTGGTTCCAAACACTGTTACCTTAACATCTGGAGCGACGGCGCATCACACAACTTTCGACTAATGTAAAAATTCGTATTTTAGGGTTTCCCAAGGAGAAAATACAAATGTAAACTTTATTGTTGTCATTAATACCAGATTTTAAGAAAAGATAGCTATAAAGGTCTTCTTTAATACGATCGGAAGAGATCGGGCTCCACTTCTTCCGATTCAAACTCCTGTTTCAATTTTTCCATTTTCCTGCTTCAATAATCTATCAAACTCTTCAATATTTTGTATTTGTTTATTGTTTACTATTTCTACCAATGAGAACTGGTTATTTATTACAAATAAGAAATATTTAAAAAAAAAGAAGGTACTTTAGTGGAAGATTTTTTTAAAATTGCTCATTACGCCCTGTTACACTATTTCGTTGAAAATAACTCCTATCTGGATTTACCGAATTTAATCAAAATCGTTGGAGCCATTTCTTAGTAAATTCTCAAAAAGTATAAAATATATTCACCAATGTGGTACTTCCGGTAGGTCGATTTTGACAAAAAGCAAGTAACATCTCAGACATATTCAAGTCCTTTATGTGTAATTTAAGTTTCATAAGACTTTTCGTTTTTGAGCTATGCTGTTCACAGATACACTGACAATTTTGGGTGGCTTGGTTTTTTTGGACTTCAAATACCTCAAATGCCTATTTCTTGAAAACTGGAATTCGAAATTTCATACAGCTGCAATACTTGCACCTCTTACTATATGTTCCATATATCGGTAAGATAAAGTAAAAGTTCAGAGAAATTTTTTAGACTTATCTGAAATGTTTGAAGTTTTGTAAATGACTACAAAAGCTAAAATATCTTTTACTTGCAATTTGTTTTTATAGTAGTTTTTCTTATATGTCATTAGACTACTTAAATCAAATATATTTTTTAATTTTTTTAAGTCTTGTTTCCAAGTGTATAAATTGAGACAATAAAAAAGATTTAATATGACTGACATATTTCATCAAAGTGTGACTCAGGCAGAGACTCTAACAATGTTTCTCAATTCAAATATAATCTTCGCTGTCAATTTTTTAAAATTAAGACCGGAAGATGATACATTCGTGAACTCATCATGTTTCATTATTGCGTAAAAGCTTTGAGTGCGTAAGTGGCTCGGAATGTACTATGAGAATAACTCACTGCTTTTGCCCTTAAATCATAAGCCTTCTAAATATTCCCCTTCCGAAATACAAAATCCGGTTATCAGCTATACTTAAGCTTTCGAACTACAACATTAAGCTTTTAAAATTAATTCATTTTATATGCTCGCGAGGAGAAACAGGTGTCAGTGGGACACCACATTATAGGAAGTATTTTTATGGAAACCATATCTCCAAATGGTTTTCATATATTTATCAACGTTAATATAATAATATCTACCTTAATTGAACCAAAAAAAATAATTCGATGGTATTTGTTTTTAATAAGATTTAGTTAGAATTACATAGATTTCTTTTTTAATAATTATTTACACTAACTAAATTATATATATGAGTATGTCCATTCCATCATTAATATAGGATAGACTTTTACAACAAAAAAATAACTAATGTTAATAAATTACATATAACAATAAACTAATAACAATCAAGCTACCGAAATTCATAAAATGAAGTAAAAATTATGGAATGCACTTCCCTAAAAAAAATTGAATAAAATATAACTAAGGGACTAGCAATGTTCAATTAATGCACATCATAAAACTAGGTTTATTCGGAATTCAATGAAATCTAAGTCGAGTTGGAGTTGAGAAAAGAAGCATTACAAGCAGTTATTTGGTAAACAAAAATCATTATTAAGGTTAATAATCATAAGGATATACTCAATCAAAGATTGTTTTTTTTTAGTTTTATTTACAATGGGTATAATTATTAGTTTTTCTGATTGAAATTGAAAAAATATGGTACAATATTGTTTGAAGTGTATTTCCCAAATTTGTTAATTGATAGATCCATGAATTTAGTTTTGTTCTACTTAAGGCACTACGCTATTAACTCCCGGTTTCGGGTTCGAATCCGCCTCTGGGAGATAATTATTTATTCAGTTACTGTCACCGTGAGTCAACTCTGTGGGTTCGTGAGCTCTTCTCAGGCACAATCAGCCTCTATAATTAATTGGGGGAAAGACTGTGGAGTGCGATCTTCAACAAATCACATCCTCTTATAACCGTTGTTTGAGAAACAGTTTCTTTTAATTTAATAGTTTTTTTTTTTTAAATTTTGAACTTAAATAACTAGAATAATTTAGGTGGAACAATTTCTACTGTTTAAAAGTTTTCTGCTTCATTACTACTGAGCATTTTAAAACCTCTATTCTGTAGATGTTTTTTTGTTGTATTAGTTCAATAGCTTGAAATAACAAATAGATAAAACAAAGGAATTTCCAAATATTTTCCTATAAGTCATGAAGTTGCCTCAATCGAAAAGTTTCAATCTTGCAAGGGGTCCTTGTAAGCGGCTTGTCAAGATGGAGTTTGCCGAAGGGAAGGAGCTATCTTTCTGGACAACGAACTCGTAAGAGATACATTATTAAAGATAAATGGAATATATGATACTTACAGGTTTTTAAAATTATTATTATATTTTATTATTATTTTAAAAATAAAGCTATTAATTGAATAGTGAATCTTTTTTTAGTGTAATTAAATAAGAATAATTTTTAGTAACATTATATTATATTATTATCGGAAAATCCGAGTTATTTCAGATATTATTAGAGTACGGATGATTGTTTAAAAAATCTCTAGAAACATTTTCATCTCCTCCCCCCCTCCCCAGTCACAATATTAAAAACTATTTTCAAATGTACAATTTGTGGAAGTATTCGCAATAATTACTTTAAAAGTCGGCTTATTCTCAGCTGTTTTTCACCGAGGTCAATTATTTTTTATTCAGA
This sequence comes from Halyomorpha halys, assembly GCF_000696795.3. NCBI lineage: Eukaryota > Metazoa > Arthropoda > Insecta > Hemiptera > Pentatomidae > Halyomorpha > Halyomorpha halys. Next base: position 308,916 of record NW_027112258.1, on the reverse strand, counting down.
GCTGTTATATCTACAATTTACTATTTATTACAATTTGTTATATAAATAATTTAATATTTTACAAAAGATCTTTATTTTTAAAACTTATATTACTGTTAAAAATGTATAAATTAAGAATTTGTACAATTATATCTTGTTAAAATTTACTATTTGTTCTATTAGCTTAAAAATGTCCAATAGAAAATTCTGAAAGGTTACAGACGTATGGGGTATAAATATATAGAATAAAATTATAATAATTTTCAAAAGGTGTTTTCTTTTATATTTTTTTATAACTATTTAATAGTAAAAAAAATTAAAGCCACTAAAATTGAACAACCAAAACTATGATTTTAATAATAAATAAATATTTTTCCAATTTTCTAGGATAAATAAATATTATATTTATTTATGAAAATACAATTTTTCATTCTTATTTAATTTAATTATAATTATCTTCCTAAAAAAATGAAGGAAGAGTGCGAACTAGCAGTGTTAACTCACCTTAAAATCTACAACTTTTGAAATCTTGATTTGATTTTCGTATCTTTTGAGGGTATAGTAGATTTTCTAATGTTCTCTAGCTCTTCTCCAGCATACTTAACTCCAAAATTCCATTACTCAAATTATTTTAAAAACTTAGATTGATGTTATTAATAAATAAAAACATTGACTGATAATTTGAAATTCTGGTTTTAAAGATAAAGATCATAAGTAATAAATAGATATAAAACAAGACTTTTAGGAAATGGGTTTTTTCCTTTAAATTGCTGTTAGTTATTCCTATCAGGTCAATTATTGAAATAACCATTTTTTTATTAACTTTTTATTGAAATATTACTACCTACCACACACAAAACTGTAGGATTCCAATCATACCACATATACAAATTAAATAAACAAATAAAAAATTAGAATAATAAAATATTCATATACGATAAAATGACATACACAATTAATAATTATAAAATAAAAAAGGCTTATTTAAAATAAATATAAGCAGAAAAGTATTTAAATAATAGCTAAATAAGTAAACAGTCCACATACCTAACATCCCAAATATATAATATATTTTTATCATTATTAAAAAAAAAAATACTCAATAATTTCATAAGCTAAAATATTTTTAATTTTTGTGCCTAGGAGTCTCCATAATTGATCATTACTTAATAACTACTTTATTATTATTATTGGCGCGACAGACCGTAGAGTTTCAAGACCTCGCGCGATGTATTTCCAAAGTTTCATGAGGTGGGTTCGTCACTCCCACGCCTATTTTTGTGAGAGCCACCCATTGGCTAACGGGTCTCACAAATCCCCGGGGGGAGGCTGTGAGTGAGTATTGTATGATTACATGCTTTAAAAAATCCCAAATAGGGCCGGGGACTCGAACTCGCAATCTTTGGGTTGGCTGACAGACTAACCACTTTTTCTACGTTTATTTAGTAAAAAACCAACTCTACCCCTAGGAAAATAACAAGGACATACTGTAAATAAATTAATTTAGATAAATCCTTCTGTACTGATTCTTAATGGTAAATTCTGTCTTGTGTATTTATTTTTTCTCAATAAAAAACACCGTGTAATAAATTAGAAAAGCTGGGAACATTGATAATTAAATACTGTTAATACTGGTATAGAAGTTGCACTAAATACACAAAGAGGGAGAGGGAATCGCCTAGCAATAATAACCGGCTGTTTATACAGGAATCGTCGGTGAGTAATTCGGGACATCGGGATTTCTGCACGTTCGGTTGGAAGGATATTTATCTAGTGCTTCTGCTTTCTTAATTTAAAATAAATTCAAAGTGTACTAGCGAGTTAGATCCTCGCCAAATAACGCCTCATCATAAATAGCTTTTCTATTTGAGAGAAAAACTAAAATTAAAAAACTTTACCCCGTCTTAGAAAAACAATTGCGTCATACCTCTAAAACTTCTATTATTTTTTTTTTACTTGTACGAAAAGTTTTTTTTCGGATTTTTTTTTTATATTAGCAATAAAATTTGTTTCTGTGAAAATTCTTGTTGTAGGGTTTCTCGAGGTGCGATTCTAAACTTTGTCCCTGCCAAGAATACTACAGTTTAACAAAATGTTACAAAGCCGTGTACCTTATCGTTCCGATAAGAAGAGATGGGACACATTCGGCTGTCACCGATTTTCCATTCTATAAACTGCCTTCTTTATTTCTTCATTATCACCTTTTTTTATTCATCAAATTCTTCTGTAATTATTTATTTCATTATGTATATTATTTCTATTAATAAAAGGAAATGGTCAAAAATAAAAAAAACAAAAAAAACAATTAATGATACTTTAGAGGAAACTTTTTTTTAAAATATGGTATTTAAGACCGATAATACAATTAAAATGAGATAAAACCTTCGTGATATTAATGATACATGATTGTGCATTGATATACCAAGTTTCATCAAAATTGTTTGAGCCATTTTTGAAAATATCGGAAAAATGTGAAATATCGATTTTATCTCAAATTTTCATCCCTGGTATTTATAGGCCTTAAACGTGTAATTTCAGTTTCGTATGACTACTCGGTTTTGAGTTAGGCTGTTCTCAAAGCTATTTTAGAAGACTTAGTTATTTCAACTTATTTGGGGATTTCCAAATGAGTATTTCCCTTTCACTTTCCCTTACTTCATATTCCATATATATAGGTGAAAGGAAAAAATCTACCACAGAAGTGCACCTGAAAAGATGCCAAAAGTCAATTTTTTATCTTAACTTCCAGCCATATTTAGTAGCCAGGTCTTCAGAGTATTAAATTAGGCGGGAATCACTCTTCGTGCGATCACGCACTGCAAGAAAGACTTGATTGTTTTTCTCGCTCGTTCGTACTGTCTTAGAACTTATATTTATTTATTTTTAATATTTCTGATCATTATCAAGGTATATACCACGATTTATGACCATTTTTAAATATATTGGCCTGTCCTACAGTATCCTTTCTAAATATTCCACTAACGCCTGTTGAACAGATTCGATACTCCATCTTGACAAGAAACTTACTTGGAATCCACACACAAGACTGAAACGACAAGAAACTGCTCGTAGATTCCGATTCCTACTACACTTACTTGAGAAACGCTCTAAACTTCCCATTCACTACAAAAAATTAGTATACACTACGATAATCAGACCAATTTGGACATATGGAATTGAGCTCTAGGGCTCCACCAAACCATCAAATTCTTCCCGCATTCAATCGTTACAATCCAAAATCCTACGTAAAATCCTTGATAAAACCCCTTAGTTTCTAATCTTGCATCCTCTTCCATTCCTGATAATCCTCCGAGGCGCCTGAAAATAAGATGGCCACGAGACCAGCTAATGTAAAATGTCATTAGAGTGCTACCAATGGGTAGTTTCTCTAAACGCCTGTAACACTCCAATTTAACTTAGATCAGATTTACTAAATGTATTATAATGTACAGTTGTAAATAGCAATAAATAAATATTAAAAGAATCCTTGATACTCCTTATTACGTCACAAATAAACTCTTTCACAAAGACCTTAACATCCCATTTGTTGCAGATTTGACCCAAAACAGATATGCGTCTTTTCATTCCAAACTCCTTAACCATCCTAACCCATTAATTCTTAATCTTTCATCCTTAACAATCCCTGATAATCCTCCGAGGCGTCTGAAAAGAAGATGGCCACGGACTTTCTAATTTAAATTAATATTTGAAGTACCACCAATGGGTGGTTCCTTCCCAAGATTTTCAAGTGTATATGAAACATACAACATATTTACCAATTGTATTATTTTGTACAGTTGTAAATTACATTAAATAAATTTAAAAAAAATAATATTGGCTTACTACAATAGCGTTGTTCTCTAATTTCATAAACAAAGTTCTGTTATGTTTCGCCACGTTTCCCTGTGTCATTTTCTATTTTATAGGAAATAGTGATTATTTAGTTTTGATATTAATTTTTTTTATCATTATTTTTTTTAATATTATTGCCATATAACAAAAATTTTTTTTTTAGGTCCTTCTGGCATGTAAGTACTTTAGATAATGAATTTGTAACTTAATTATTATTTTATTGATTAATTTCTAAATTACCTATTCTAAACCTATTTCCTTCATCATCAGAATACCTTAAATTAATAAACATGCCAAAATAACAAATATTTTAGTACTTTTTTGTTTTTTTTACCTTTTTTTGAAGAGTTTTTGTTAATAGCTCAGCAGAAATAAATTTACAATATTCCTGAAGGTAGGGATGAAGATGAAGAAAGTTTAGATGAAAATGACGCTTATATACATCAGATGAGAAAGTCTATTTGTAATAATTTATATTGTACTTTTGTTAAAACAAAATATATCTAATTTAGATCAAATCGAATTATTTCTTATTACTTTATATAAAATATTTGTGAAAATTAAGTAAATGCTTCCTAACTTAAATTCAGATATTCAATATTTCACATAATTTACCCACACGGTAAGCACATTTACTTTCTAAGTTACAAAGTTCGTTTCCACTCTGAACATATTCGTGAACAATAATTTAGAATATAATCAGATGCTCGCGAAAATAAAAGAATCTCCTGGCTTATTAACTGAATCTGAATCGAAAAATCTGAATTGAATAATCAATTCATTATTCTTCCTGGGTTACGTTTATCTTAACGAATTTACTTTGTGTTTTTATCATTGAAGCTATTTCCATCCCATATTCATACTTTGCCTGTGATTTACATCTTCACAAGCTATTCAAAGAATAAACTTGAAAATATGTACTTCCTGAGAAAATTAAAATAAAAGTTTCTAAATAAGGGAATCTTCAGTAGAAATTCCAAAATTTGTCCTCTGTTTTGTAGTCCGTTTGTGTTTAGTTCTGGGATCTATAATGAAAAAACAAATAGACACATCTCATTAAAATTTCGCATTTCTTCAAGTCAAAATTTGAAGAAAATCTGAGATGCTAAGATCAAATGTGTGTTGAGTTGACGTGGAATGACCCATAGACGGGTTTCATTGGAGGTATGTGTTGGAAGCGACTAGGTGGTATCGGCATTGAACCGTCTGGTCCCCTAATATTTTCATTATTAATATTGTTTAGCCTGACTGACTGACAGATGTTGCTATCTGGTCGGGCCATATTTTTTATACTTTGTTGAATAAATAAACTGATTTTATAAAAAAGATGTGCAAAAATATATAGATCTATATTATGATTTATTAAAATTCTTTGAATAACTTTTTTATAAAAAAAAAAAAAAAAAAAATATTTTGAAGGGTCTTTGAAAAAAAAAAAAATCATTTACTTTACTCTTTACTTGAGGGAAAAAATATTCCATCATACAATACCGTAGATATTGTAAATAGAACTGAGATATGAAATCAGGGGTCCAAAGTTAATAAAAGATGCAGGAATTTCGAAATGTTGGAGTGCAATAAGTGGCACTCAAAGTTTAGACTTTTATTAATATTGAAGCCAACTTGGACAAAGACAAATATTAGCCGTTTTTGTGGCTCCTAAATGACTTCTCCCTTTACCGAAAAGTTATCACACTCCCATGAATATGTAATGTGTACCTTAGCTTGTGTAACTAGAAATATTAAATTGTCATTTGAATAATACAATATTTGGATATCATCACGCTTATATTTACTGTTGAGAAATATCACCTTCATACATTAGATCCTTTTTATTTTCACTTTACTACGAATGAAATATACATTATGGTGTAGTATTACGATCTTGAATAAATTCGAATCTGTATTTTTAATGGAAATACAAGTTTTAAGTATGCATGTCCCTCGAGTCAAAAGAGCCAAGCCTCATAACATGGTATGCGTGCATTTCAGCCTAGATCACAAACAAAAATATGTTTTTTACTGAGTTTAATAATACCACTGTTGAAATATTTTCTAAATTAATGAATTATTGTAATAGCTATAATAAGTTTACAAACTTCCACTCTGGGGTTTCAGTAAGCAAAACATCTCTTCATGAAGGAAACTGACAATTTTCAAGGTTTCCAGGTGCTCTTTCATGGATATTCATAAAGAAGTGATTTTAGCTGCACCAGTTTTATATTCTGACCTGTCTCCAAGTAATGATGTGGTAACTCAGCGCAAGAAAAAAAATCCACTTCTAGTCTCTCTGTATCACACAATATTGTAATATTTCACATTCATAAGTCATATAGTTGATCCTTGATGGAAAATCCTAGGACTCGATCGACTATGTCGATTGCAAATTGAATCCACATGTGTACATAAAATTACGACTTAAATAAATGTTTATGGGCGATGTATCGCTGCTGCAGATCAATGATGATAAGATCACAGGAAACATTTTTGGCTCATTCAACTCCCTATATTGCGATAATACCAGAGAACATGGATATTCGGAGAGCTACAAAAGGATTGGGAAGAGATCAAGTAAATTATTAGGTCCAGTCATAAGCAAGTTCCGATGCGTCAAGTAGAATCTATAGTTATATTTACCCGCTAGCTTCATTTAGTCTTTTGGTAACTGTTTTGTGAGATACACGTTACGTTAAACTGTTTTGTTAACTTCTAAAATGGAGGGTTTTTGAATGGAAAAATCTTCAATTCTGAAGGCCAAGTTAGGCAGGCTGTCGAAAACTTCTTCTGTTCCAAATCAACCATATTTTACAAGGAAGGAATTGATAAACTGCCAGAAAGATGGGAGAAGATTATATATAATAGTGGTGAATACATAGTAAATTAATCTAATTTTGTTATTTAATGAGAGCAAAATAAATGTCTAATAAAAAATAACGGAAGTTACTTATGAATTGGCCCTAATATAATCCAGTTTCAATTTATCAGTAGTTGATAACTTAAGTGGGCTACTAGCAGAATTGATTGCATTTGGAGGCATGCATAACAGAAAAAAAAAGGAAATGTTTTTAACAACTTATATGGAAATACCCGATTAATGAATGTTAAATTAAAATGAACCGGATACCAGGTTTCGGAGTCACAGATTCCAACGTTGATTATGATGAAATGTTTGAAGAAATGAAAAGTCTAAGCCTCAAATATTACCATATTATTGATGCGTAATAACTGCAGTTAGATTTATATTTGATTTAAAGAATTGTTTATTACCATCGGTAAACTCACCTCAGATCTTTAATTTTATCTAAACTAGATTTTTTCAAGGATAAAAAGATATTTATAAAAAGGACTAAATTCAAATTATTTATTTAAACCAGATATCTATCTAGACTTACGGAGTTAAGCTATAGGGCTATACATTGCTTAGTATAGCATAATCCTTTGATATCCAAAATTCCTAAGCTCCTAACTTGGTCACAAATAAAAGCATCAATAATGGCCTCAATATTCCAAGTGTTGCCGATTCGGCTCGAATCAGATACCAATCCTTCCATGATAAACTTCTTAACTTTCAATTACATTGATTACCCTCCTAGGCAACTGAAAAGAAGATAGTCTCGAGACCCTCTTCACTAAAAATGTTATTAGAGTTCTACCAAGTCTCTATCATGCTATTGTATCATAATTCACATCACATCTACTAGTTGTATTTTTTATGATTCAAAATTATGAATTTCAATAATAGTAGTTAGGTACCTATTTCAATGTATTATACGCAGTAGGACTTTTATTACTGTGGCGGTTCCACGAAATGAAAACATGACCCCCCACCATGGTTAGAACAGGGTGGTAACCTTTAGATAACAGCCCCCCTCTCTGTATGTCAAAAATTACCGGTCATATTTTTATTTTTTTTTAAACGCCCATGCCGGATTTTAACCGCTGCCCGTGCATGTTATGTCTCAACTCTGTCGATGACAAACGGCCCTACAATATTTTAAAATCTAACACTCTCAGTAGATAACAGCGGTAAACATTCCACCTAATGTTTGTAAAATTAAGTTTTCAGAATGTATTGGCGCATCCAGTAATACTCACATAAAACTCCTCGACAACAATATACTAGTATCTGTTCTTTACTTACCTGAAAAACAAAACAAAAAACAATATTAGTAAGTAAATGTAGTACCACATATGTATGTAACATTTAATTATTAAAAACAGAAGATTTAAACTTGATTTATACCAAATAAAGTACGATTGTGTATAGAAATAACATTCGATAAATATACTTACATCAATAAACAAAGAAATGAAAGAATAATAAACGAGAGTGTATAAATATTTTATATCTATTTATTATTAAAATATTTTCAATTCACGTATTTTAGTGTAACTTAAAGTAAAATAATCAACTACTTGCCGAATTATTCTAAACTTTCTCCTTTTTTACTTTTACCTACCAATTTATAGAATATATATAAATTGTATAGAAGGGTAAGGAACGTGATCCAGAAAAATTTTGATTCTAGTTTTCAATGGAAATCTATGTTTTGAGGTGCCCTTAATCTAATTAAAATGCTCTGTGTCTCTGTGAACGGCCAAGCTCAAAAACGGAAAGTCGTACAAAACTGAAATTACATAAGCGGGTATATGTTTAGGATGTGACAGAAAAATCACAATAAAAATATAAAATGTATACACCAACAATAAAGACAAAATCAATGTCCTATATAAACTAAAGTTACTTATCAATTCAATAAAAATTGTATCAATCATACGACTGTTTATAAAGGACAAACCAAGCCAAATTAAAAAAAGAATTAGGCAACGCCGGAGTAACCGTAACTCTAAACTTAAAATGTATAATTTGTCAACAGGTTGTTCAACGCATAGTACTAATTTCAAAAATATATGGAACTAAGGGTGCACAATTCCATGATAAAGACAGCTCTGATATACGGCTGCAAGACCTGGGCTCTAACAGGTAGTCTAGGAAGCAGGATGGAGAGATTGGAACGGAACGTACTTCGTACAATTACAGGAGCGATCTGGGATCAGAGCCTTAACACATGGAGGAGGAGAACTAACAGTGAACTGCTTGCAGAGACTGATCAGTCAATAGGGGTATTCATGATCTTTGGTTTAACATGTTAAAGCGTGTTAAATGGAAAAACTCATGTTAAATCGAAAAAAAAATTGCCTTCTTTTGCCGTGGTAAAACGAAATAACATTTAACATGGCTGAGAGTCTGTTACTTGGTCTGTTAAATGGAGAATGACGTCACACAATAGACTAGTTGAGATCGCCACCATTTTAGTTGTGACAGCTCAGTTCTTTTGTGTGTTTGTGGTATTCATATCCCTGTTATTAAACCAGAATGGATAATTTTAATGATAAATTTGAGAAAAAAAAACAATGTTATTTCATTCTACTATCTGAAAATTTGTAAACGCTTGCCAGATAAAAATCTCACTATATGAACCATGTAATTATTCTTAGGGGACATATGTCCCAGAATAAAGTTATTTTTTCATTTCATTTCATAAGCTAAACTTTCACACAAATTCCACTTTTCACTCACTCTAGGCATGTTGTAATTAATTACTTAAATCAAAACTGAAGTAAACAATAACATGAGGGTCTGGAAGGAAGGTTATAAACATAAAGGCTTATACAACAAGTTGCTGAGAAAATCCGCTAGGGGCTCTTATGCATTTAACCTTTAACATGACTTTAAATAGGGCTGCTCACAATCTTATAGTTATAACATTTAACATGGTGAAACATTTAACATTTAACACAACATCATGAATACCCCTAATATCTCATGTTATGAAGGCTAGGAGGTTAACATGGGCGGGACAAGTGGCTCGAAGCAATTCATCGGGAGTCCTCTGCACAACAATGAATGCCAGTAAAGTTGGCAGGAGACCACGTACGAAGCCAAAAACCAGATGGATAGATAGAATCGGCAAAGATGGGAAAATGCTATATGCACCAAACTGGAATACAAGAGCCCAAGATAAGCTAGCGTATAGAAGCTTAGTTCGGGCGGCCAAAGTCTGTAGAGCCAACCGAAAACATTTAAACATAATTTTGACTTTGAAAAACCTAAAATAATAAAAACAGTAGATAATAATTACAAACCTTGAATAAGAGATTCAATTTATATTTCCAAAAATTTTAATGTTACATGTAATTTACAAATTGGTGTATGAATGTACATTGTGCAAATTTAACGACAAACTAAATTTAAAAGTAATAAGAATTCAAAAATTGCTAACCTGATTAATTTAAATAAGACATACTCAATTCTCTTTTAAACATATATTGTTATAAAATTATAACAATAAATAATATTACTACGACAAAATATTAAGCAAAGAATTTTGATTTAGAAGGCTGTGGAATAACGTTACGTTTGATCACAGCCATCTTGAAAACCTTTTGTAGCCTCCTGTGGATGTATATATTTTTTGGAATGACAACTAATAAATGTTTGTACCAGAAGATGAAATATTAGCCGGAACGTAGAGCACTTTGTTTGTTTAAATATAAGAAGATGGTCAGGGTTGCGGTCAAAAAAAGAACAAATAGTTTATAATTATTTTAATGCCATATTTGTACCGCAACCCTGACCATCTTCTTATATTTAAATTTTTACGGCCAACTATATATACATA
>NW_027112258.1:253813-298224 GCF_000696795.3 Halyomorpha halys | reverse complement strand
AGTATATATAGTTAATTATAATGGAATTGTATTTTTTAATATAATTCATACAATGTAATTATATTTTATCATAACTTATACTTTTAAATATTGTAAAATGAATATTAATTTGGAAATTATTTCATAAATTTAAAGCAGCAATTTAATTTCTTAGATTGTATGCATAGCCTTTATAAACTTTATTTTAAATACAACACTCACATGGTGTATTGCGACTATTTTCTCACACTAGTTTTCCCTATAACAGCAGAGAAGTGGGCTTTATTAAACAACAGAAACGGAAAATAAGACAATACCCTTACTGGCTTTTATTAAGCACTAGTTTTTCCGGGAAATTTTCCCTTCCTCAGTTTCTAAAGTTGTTCCAATGTCCTACCTCTTAGGAAGTTAGAGAAAGGTAAGGGGTAGACAAGAGAAGCACAACTTAGAGCCAGTATACCTTAAGAATCTGAAGATGGAGGGATATACCTAGAGTAGTTCTTATTATAAACTTAGTTTCTTTGTTTTAATAAAGATTAAGCCTATTGTATTCTTATTATATTTGTTTTATTGTATATATTTTTTTCAAATTATAAAAATTGGTTTGTTATAACTTTGTGATATGTATATATATTACAGATATTAATACAAATGAATTTTCATTAGTTTTTATTTTCTCTTGCCTATACATGGTACACAGTTAAACTTATCTCTGTTTTACTTAAACTCCTTTTAAAGGTGAATTTTATTAAGGGTTCCTGTTTTTAATGCATTTGAATCCCTCTATTACGAAGCCCCTCCGCTTTGGACGTGTTAATTCCCCATTAACACTTTTCACTACCCTATAACAGGCACGGTCATGAAATATAAATGTATAATCTCAGAATTGAAATTTCATAGGTCATAAATAATATATAATCATAACCTTGAGATAGCTGTATCAGATCAATGTAGAATACACTGTAATAGACATTCGGTATGACTATTCAAACAATCAAATTAAAGTCAAGAAAAACGTTATATGATTAAGACCAGATATTCCTATCAAATTTTGTTTTTAATTACATAAATATCGTACTTTTTTTCGAATTTACTAGGCATAACTCTCCGGTGGGGAAGTATAACCTTTTTTTTGTGTTGTGGTCTCCTCTTGTGAGATTGTGACATGTCGTACATCGACCAACCTGCTCGCTGTAATTGTCTGTTTGAAAAGTCAAAGAAGTAAGGCTACCAGGGAGGGCGGTAGTGAAGGATTTCATGCCGCTGTTCAATTTGAGGCGCTCTTTATATATTGCTCAATTAAACTATCTTAAAGTCTTCTCTTAACGTTTTAAGCAAATATTTCAAAAGTCATGTAGGACCGTCGCTCTGTGGGGTCTTAGTGGGGCGAGTTCGGCGGGGAAGGATTGACTTTTTTTCGTGTTATGATCTCTAGTGCGACGGTGTCATGTTTTCCTAGTTCGACAAACCACCTTGCAATTATTATATTTTTACTGCTCCAATTCAGCGGGATGGAATAGGCAAAAGTGAATCCAAAATACCTACAAACGCATGGTAACAAATACCTTCCAGAGATTGTAACATTTCGTTCATCGAACAACCTACGCGCTATAAGTATCTCTATTAAATTTGAGATAAGAGCGGGAGAGGAGAGTCCCATGCAGTTTTCCGATTTCCGCTTTTTAAATATTTCTCGATTAAACTATCTTAAGTTTCCTCTTCCCGTTTTAAGGAAATATTTCAAGAGTTATACAGGACCGACGCTCCCTTGGGGTCTTAGTGGGGCGGGTCCGGTCGGAAAGGATTGCCTTTTTTCGAGTCATCATCTCCTCTTGGGAGATTGTGACATGTCGTACGTCGACCAACATACTCGCTAAAAATTTCTGTTTGAAAAGTGTACGAAAAAAAAGTAAAATTATGTTTAAATAAACGACTACTGGGTTTGAACAAGAAGTTGGGGAATCGCATACAATGACAAAATTTTATTTGTTGTCGTGATTTGACTTCGCTTCCGTCTTCCGTGGTAGCCTTACTAATCTCAAATTTAATATGTGGCGTGAATGTTGAATGTGACAAGCGAAGTCAAATCACGACAACATATAAAATGTCATTAATTTGTCATATTTGATGCCGTTTTTCAATTTTAAGCGCTTTTTAAATATTGCTCGATGTAAAAAATTGTATTATGTAAATAATTCTATTATTTCATTTCTGTGTTCTTTTATATTAAACTCTTCCTTACGGAATCTTCTGTATGACGGATAATAACACAGTAGGAGGCATTGTAGCTTTAGTGACAATAGGTAAATAACGCTCCTATTTCATTTTTGAGTTCTATTTATAGTAACCTCATAAACCTAAGAAAATATCTATATAACGGAGATTATACTCTTCCTGGAGTGCCTGTTGGATGATTCACAATATTAATAAATTTGAAAGAAATTATGACTCTATTACAGACACTACAGCTGGAATATTTAGTGCAGGATTTCTCTCAATTTCTTCGTACTCATTGTAAATAATATCAATATCGTATTTTCCACCATCCACATCACTTAAATTCTTCTTCTTAAATTTTATAAAAGTCAATTTGAATATATACATAAAAATCAATATAGGGATAGACCCCCATTCTCAGAATGTAGGCAAATACTGTAGCAATTCGCAGGACGGGGCGTGTCGAATGAAATTACCAATGTATTATTTTGGCTAACGCTACTTGATACGAGTCTCAGACCCATAAATTTTATTTTTATAACGTTTGTGGTTGATTGATTTTTGGACAATTTCTTTGAAATGATTCGGATTTATCGGATAATATGTGAGGAACTTTCTTTTATCCAAGTTGTTGGCCCAATTCCAGAAGCATATTCGATACGAAACTGTGGTGAGTTTGAACATTAATGTATGCAGAGCACATGTGTTAACTCAAACTGCTATCTCCAACAGAGGAAAATAAAACTCAGTCGAGTAGGCGCTAAAAAAACAACGCAAAAATGCCGCCGATCAATCATACTAAGGAAATAAAAGGTGAAATATTCCGCTATGAGCGTGTTGCGGATTTGCTGTTCCGAAACGCTATTTCACCTGGGCGAGATGGAGTACGTAGCTCTGGCCGAATCAACGTGTAATTTATGTTGAGAGAACTGCTCTTAATCCTCTGCCCGGTTTTTCCTACTGTAATTTGAATTTCCAGCGTGAACCGGCCCGCAAAACTCAATCCCATACAATTAAGTTTATTGCGGGGGAGAGGGGAGCACACCTGCCTCACACTGGCGGATTATTATATGTTGCTCTTGGTGCAAATCCGCCCTGTTTACAACATTTTTTGCTTCCATACAACGGTCCGCTTTAACTAGCTCCTATTTGTAACTGTTCTTCTTAACCGATTCCGCGCCCGGGCTCTTATGGAAAGAATTATCAGGGTCGAGAAAAAAATAAGGGCTATATTATCCCTTCAGTATGGGACATTTTACAGCCGAAATCCAAATCGTGTTACACTAATGCCTGTGAATGATGCGATACTACATACTTTTTGTTTATTATTTTAATCAACCAAGAAAATAACAATAATAACACCCTTAAAAATGTTAAAAAAGAATAATAAAAAAAAAGAATAACGAGAAAAGATAGTCGATCCGCCATACGCCACGCGTCGCACAAGGCTTTTTCCAGAAACTGCTTGGCCGATTTTTTTAAAATTTGGTAACAAGCCACAGTCCACCCCACGATGATTCTCGGAATTATCGTCCACTTTTTACAAAGAACATAAAAAAAGTATGTTGGTATCATGTTTTCTCTCATTAGAATTCGCTCTAATAAAAAATAAAAAATAGGGAATATAATTGAACATTTGAAATTCAATAAGGAACTCTCAACTACATCAAAGGATTAGGGAAATGTCGCCTTTGCACGGTCGCGCTACCCTGGTCCAGTTAGGTGCCAATGCCGTTTTAAAAAGAGTTTTTTTTTAATGTATCCAGAACGTAGAACATAAAAGTATACAACTTTTGAGGGATAATTAACCTTATAAAGAAATTTACAGGCCTACCTTCTACGCCATAACCCCTGATGAAGACCTGAAATTCAAGTCGAAACGTCGGCATAAAATAAATAAATCTGGTTTTGTTTATTTATGTTGTTCTTTGCTGACCGCACCCCCCGACAAACTTCTCCAATTATAAAGAAATACTATGTTCACATAAGAAACCATTCAACGTTAATTATTAGACTGAATTACACTTAAAAGTTATACTACCAACCTACCAAGCGACAGGGGAATTTTCAGTAAAGTAAAATTTAATTCATTCGAATATATTTCTGTTGAAGGCGTAGGGAAAATTATATAAAAGAATTGGTGAAGCCAAAGTAGGGGGGTGTGGGAGGTGGTATATGGGACCCTAACCACACCCCCCCCCCCCGGGTATGCCACTGCAGTTTTTATACCTCCTCTGACCTCCTTCTTGTCGGCTTCTTTCTTTCTGTAGCCAACGGTCGTGTAAGGAAACTAAACTTTTCGGAAGAAAAAATCGTTTTATTAAAAATAAGATGGCTTCCATTACGGCCCGAGGAATATTTCCTCTAGTCCATATTATTTCCAGACCGAGAAGAAGTAGGATATATTTTAGTCAAATTGGATGAAATAGTTTTATGAAATAGAATATTGTGCATATTAGACCCGTTGCTAAATATAAACGTTAGATATTAAAAAAAAACCTTAAACGTCTTGGTCTGTTTTTACCCAAACGCTTTACACACCGGTAAGATATGAATTTTTTTTTTGCAAGATGTAGTTCTAATGCATTTATTTATTATAGGAAGATGGTATTTTTAAATAATATATTGGAAGATGTTCATTTTTTCTTTTGGTCATCTATAAAGAATATAACAAGAGAAGGCTTAGCGAAGCCGAAGGTTCAATGTTGACACATATCCCTTAAACTCAGTGAGCACTTTCCGACGAATGGCGATTCTGAACCTCATTAGCTTCTATCCTTTCTAATGGTCATGGCGGAGAACTATTATGGCAAATGCTAACCCTATCTGTCACAGCTTCTTCAAAAATCCATCGATCGAAGTAGTAATTATATAGAAAGATAAGCAAATGTTCAAATTTTAAAATGATGTATTATATAAAAATAATATTTTTTATAGTATGGATTTTGTGTTTTCCATAAAAAAAGGACCTTACTTATGGAATTAACCTTGTAACTTGAAAGCTTTTGGAACGTAGTCGCGAACTAAGCAAAAATGCAATTGTGTAGCAACTAGTATTGATTGACTTTAACCTTCCCTTTACTCTTGTCTGATGTATATAAATATACATATTTTCAATTACCTAACAAAATAAAGATTAAATAAAAATCCCAAAATTGTATTTCTAATAGATTTTTTATGGAAGGATGATAATAATTTCAAAATTAATTTTCCATTAATCTAATTATAAAGAAGTTATAAAACATTTTATTTTTTTGCAGTGATAAGCTTAAGTGGAGGATTTCTGATAGCATTATAGTTTTATTATAATTATATTTTTATTCTCGTATTGCACAAGATGCATTTTTTAATTTAGTTTATACTTTTTACTGACTCTGAATTATAAAAACCTAAAATTTTTCGAAATGAAAAAAAAATATTAGTAGAATTACATATACAATTTTACATGAATTATAAGTTAAAGGAAAAATTGTCTATATTTATACTAGCTTATATGATAGCCAACTAGTTTGCTATCATTTCATAAGTATAGGGACTCCATAACCACATTATTACATTTTGATTATGATTTAATACCAATGCTCCTACTTCATTTCATAAGTATTGGCTGTGATCGCAGGAAGTCAGAGAACCAGAAGGTGCACCAATTTAATACAATAATAATAATTATAATAATGGTTTTATATGTCTTCTTTACATATATTTATGTGTATTCCAAATCTTTATCTCACTCACACCTCATTAGCCATCCTACGTGAGGGAAGTGTACTCGAAAGCACAAGGTGAAAATGCAAAGGTCTGATAAGTGGAAAATTGAACGGCTTCCGGAAATTGTGCGGAATTTTCGAGCTGACAATGTATACAACGTTGATGAAACGGGACTTCGCTATCATGCGCCGCCAGAACTCTATTTAAAAAAAAAGCTTTAAGAAAACCAGGAGAAAAAGAAAAAAATTGGACCGTATTATCATATTTTACATGTCTAGCGCTTTCGATCGAAAACAAAAAAAATTTTTTTAATCCGGTATAAGAAACATTATTATTTTTAAAGTATTAATATTGACAGTCATTTTTAAATATATAAATCTAAAAAGTAAATCCATACTTGCATTCCTTATTTATTGTACATTTAGAACCGTTTTTTTTGTAATATTACATTCTGTCATATTTTTAGATAATGGTAATATGGATTAGTGCTCATTTACACCATATAATTTATTGTGGACATAAATTAAAAGGAAAAATATATAAACAGCAATTTCCTGATTATACTTAAAGTTTACAGTTTATACTTACAAGTGCATACCTGAAGTAAGGTTTTAGAAAATAGTCTGACCAAGATCCCCCATTTATTTAGTGTTAACTGCAATTAATATCGGCGGGGTGTCACATATAATATCCTCCCTCCCCCCTTTAGATTCAAGAATTTATATATTATCAGAATGAAATTTAGGGATCATAATTGGTCTAGTTCAATTTCATTAAAGTTACAGTAAGGCAACTCCACAGATAATAATTCAGGCCCAGTAGGTGAATAAAAATATATATTCAAACAGTGAATAAAATTTAATAATCGTCGGCCCCAAACTATATCAAAGTAAAAATGAAGAAAACTTGGATGAAAAGAAAAAAAATTATATTATACTTGCCGAGTGTTTTCGGCCGTTTAGCTAGACAGAAAAATACCTTTGAAAAATCAGATGCAAGAAACTTGGTTCTTTTAAACATATTATTATCAACAGTAATTTATATAAAAGAGTACAGATATCTAAAAATATATGCATACTTACATAATTAAAAAAAACTATCTAATAATAACTTCCTGAACACATTGGTAAGGGCGTTTTTGTTTTTTTTACAAAATAGTTCAACCAAGTTTAGTCAACTGCATTTAATCTCCTAACATCTAACCTTCTCATTTCCCTTCAGATTCAAGAACGTACAGAATGAATCTTAATTGTTCTAGGTTAATTTAATTAAAATTACTGTAATGAATAAAAGTATATTACACACTGGTGAATAAAATTCACGAGAACACTTTTCACAAATCGCAACTTGTAAATTCAGTGTTGGACTATTCTTGAACCGAATGGCACAATATGCCCTCATTTTATGTGATCGATTGATCCATATTAAAAAAAAAATACAAACTACTAGTGAAAGAAAAAGTGGGAAGTCAAATTATGTAGACAGTACAATTATTTTATTCAGTAATATAACAGTAGTAGTCCAAATGATTCAAATATGGAAAAACAGAATATTTAAATAAACTAACATTGTAAAAATTAACGTTGGATGAAATATACCATTATATGATTATAATGAGTAGGAAACAATGTGATGAAGTATACAGATTAAGGTATAGAATGTTAATATAAATAATTAATGTTTATATTTGTGAACAATTATAAAATGGATAAGTTTTAAATTTATGTGGAGAAGGAAATCGCGAAATATTAATAAATTATATAAAAACAATAAATAAAATTATAAGGAATATATTACTTTCACAAAATACTTGCTATTTTAATAATAAAGAAAACATACTTAAATATTTTAATATAAAAAAAAAAAAGTAATAACATTTTATTTTTTCCTTTTATCCAGGTGCTTTACAATTTGTATTTCGTCAAATCATCTCATGTTTGGCACCATTTATAATTGTAATAAATTTTATGAAATTAGGTGATGATATGTTTATATTTGACCATAAATTGAATATGTGGAGATGGGGGTGTCACATCCATAAGTGAAGCTTAAGTAATTTGTGCCGACGTTTCGACCTGCAGTTCAGGCCTTCAGCAGGGCTAAAACAAAACGAGGTGACTATAACATTAGAATGAAAAATAATAAAAACATTATAACAAGAAATAAGATAATATTATTTTTTTGTCTTTTTAATTTGTCTGGTAAAAAATACTCTAAATTAGTGCTTTAATAATAGTAATGACTATATATTAATAAAGGCTAAAAAGATACGCTCTTTTTCATGATTAAGTTTATTCAAGCGAAAATTTGAAGTAATAAATTTTAAAGGACTTTGTATTATTGCTCATCAAGGACGGTACATGTTTAAAGTTTTTTCTCATTTCACTGAGACATTTATGCTGATTTCGGGAAATGGGTAAGCTCTCAAGAAGCCTCGTGAGACTAAGAGGGCCAGAGCTTCCTTCGCTTCTTACTCCGAGTAGATTTATGTTGTTGGCGAAAGTGAGTCTTTAACTGTAATAAAATATACAAGAGAAGAAGAAAGGGCTGGCATTTATCTCGAGGTAATTACTGTAGCCTTACTTGTAATAGCAATTGTTTCTGTAGTAAGTTAGCGACTGAATTAAATACCGTCCCGTGGATTCTTTTCGCCCAACCGGAAAACAACTTAAGGAGAGTGAAATGTATTCGAAAACTAGGGCCCGTCCTCAGGCTCCTCTAATGGGGTGGAAACTGAGGGCTGGGGGGTTAGCGCATCAGTCTCTTCTTTTTTATTTTTATTAATAGTTCTTAATACATCAATAATATTAATAATAGTCGTTCAATGTATCATCAATTTAAAAACTAATATGACTAATTCTGTAATTTCCATCATTTTGACAACCCTCATATGTCCAATAGGAATTAAGAAATGTTTGTCCAATTCTGTCAGCACATTTTGAATTAAGAAAAGTCTGTGAATTATATATTTTAGTTGTCCATTAAATGATAAAAATATTCAAACCAAAATATGCTAACAAACATTGAAAAAAGATAATGATTCCCACGGACTAAATTTATTTAACGCAATTTAATAGAATTTTCCAGAATAATAATTTTTATTTTATTCAACTTTTTACTATATTAAATCATATTTCCTTCTGTATTATAATAACATATATCAAAAAATAATATATTCTTTATAATTTTCTTTATTTTTTAACATAATTTATGGTCAACCCCTCAGCATAGCTTCGTTCTCAGAAACATTTTCCTCGAGCAATTTTATTTATCATTAACCCCTAACGATAGCTTAGAGCTCAAAAACGTTTGCCTCAAACAATATCATTTAGCGCTAACCCCTAACGATAGCTTAATGCTCAGAAACATTTTCCTCGAGCAACTTTATTTATCATTAACCCCTAACGATAGCTTAGAGCTCAAAAACGTTTGCCTCAAACAATATCATAACGATAGCTTAATGCTCAGAAACATTTTCCTCGGGCAACTTCATTTATCACTAACCCCTTACGATAGCTTAGAGCTGAAAAACGTTTGCCTCAAACAATATCATTTAGCGCTAACCCCTCACGATAGCTTAGTGCTCAGAAACGTTTTTCTGGAGCAACTTCATTTATGGTTAACCCCTCACGATAGCTTAGTGCTCAGTACATTGAGGACTTACTGACGTTCTAGAAGAGATGTTAAATCGTCTTGGATTTCTTTATGAAATTCCAATACGCACGCACATGTTTGGCCATTGCACCAACCTATAGTTGTTTTATCTCCCTTTTCGACAGCAATACTTCTATGATTATTTCCCGTTTTAATCCCTTAGAAACAATAAACCTCATATATCATTGAACTCCGAACCTTGTGATCTTCTTTCCATTTCTTGAACGCTAGAATCCAACTAATAAAAATGTATACTCCATCACGTAGAAATGCTCCCTCTGGCAAATACCTTTTTATCACCTATTCCTATATTTGGAATTCCTTGCCTATTTCTACCCATACTGCCTCTCCCCTAATTTCCTTTAAGGATTATTTCTTCACCTCCTTAAATCACTAGCATTCGATTAAATGAAAATTCATAAATAGACCATCTGATATTTGGAACTTCATAGTTAGATCATAAACAATAGTTCCCTAAGAACAAAATGAATCAAAATAGATTTTGTTCTTAGGGAACTTCGAATAAAGAAATTTTCCCAGAATAATTTTTTTTTTCTTTTAAACTAGAGGGACTTGCTTAGTTTTGAACCTTGATCTCCTGTAATCATTCGATAGTAAACTCCCTAGTTTACATCGCCATTATGAAGCAATACAAAAGTAGGCTATTATTGATGAAACTAATTCAGCTCTTTGACGAGTGAAGTATACTTTCAACGAGCTGTTTAGTCCAAGGGCTATCATCAACAAACTTCCGAATCGATATGCAATTTAAACTTGGACACTTGCTATTTTATATAAGAGCGATGTTCCATCCCAGTTAGTCAGGCAGTGGGAGGGGTGGTGGGAAAATGAGGGGAAGGGGAAAGAAGGGGCCATAAACAGTATTTAGATAATAAAGCTGAAGTTTATTTATTTTTGCATTTGATGCCCTTTCGTATTTCTTATAATTGATGAGCATATGTGCGTGGGTAGTTGAGGATCTATTCGTGTAGAACTTTCTTAAATCAATAAATAAACCTTATAAATATCAGTGATCTGTTTTAATAAATATTTTTGTTAGTAGATGGTTTTAATTTTTAGCATTAATTACAGTTAGTTACCGTAGAAAGCTTAATGTCTTGCTTTTTTATTATTAATGGTAGTATTTTTTACGAAACCTAATGACGGATTAATCCGAAAAACATTTAGTTCCTGATATAGACTATAGTATAGAGTCTTATGAGGTCAGTATGTGTACTACTCACACAGTACAGGTAGTTATTAATTTCATATATTTCCTTTGTGAAGTAAGTTGGATCTTATATTAAATCAGATTTGAATAATTATGATATACCATGAGATTTAACGGTTTTTTAAATTTTTGACGTCCTGTAATACAAAGATAAAAATTGAAGTAAGGTTGTAAATAATTTGCATGAATATAATATAAATTATATAACATTTTAATTTAATTTGTAATAATATATAACACTATTTTTTTTAAATTGTTAAATATAGCTAAAATGGCTCTCGATACCGAAAACTCCTCAATTCACAAATAACAAGAAATGATAACAAACCTTAATTATTGTTTATATATATTATTATTCGTGTGTCGATACTGCTTATATTTATCAATTTTTTATGAAATTATATATATAATTTTTTTATGTTTTGTTCATATTGTTTCACAGCTTTTATGATAATTTTATTGTCAGGTACAATTCAGAAATAAACTAATAAACTAATAATAGAGTTTTGATTAAAAAAGTTTATTAAATTAACATTTATTCGCTTTTTTTTAAGGTGTTCATAGAGATAAACGAGTTATTGTGGTTTTAAAATAAAAATAATTTTTCTCTCTCAAATGTTTACTATTGAAATAAAGAGTTAATTTTTTATTAAATAATAATAAGAAATGATAATAAAATGAAAGTTTGTATTCTAAATAATTTAGAATTTAAATAATTTCGAAATATAAAAAAAAAATTCAAATTTGTTTTTACAATATTATTAACAGTATCCAACAACCGATTTATATAGAATATAACACACATCAAAATTACGATGGTTTTCACCATGAGACATATAACCTTATAGTAATAACATATAACATCAAACATACGAGTATTTGAATGCGCCCACAAAGTAGCAAAAGGTTGAAGCCTCCTCATGCCATTACCATATTCCATTGTAAAATGTAATCGAGACAATTACCCAACCCCGATATACGCACCTAAGAAAAATTGTCCGGGGAACAATATTAAGAAGTGACATTGAGTGGGGGCGTGGAAAATGGCCTAGCCCACTCAGATTAGGCAGCTAACGAGTGGGCCAAAGCGGGCGTCACGGAAAAGCCTCATTTTCGTGCCACCCCATCCACCCTACAAGATCGCCATTTAATCCAATTTCAACCCTTACGGAACCCCTGCTCCGTAAATTTATATTAAATCCGAACTTATTTTGTATAGTCATTGTTGAAGAAGGGATAAAGGAGAGGGGATCAAAAAAGGGTACTCGACAATGAGAGGGGGAAATGAGTATATATATACTTTTTTTCTGTTGATGATATTCGGCTCACACTGGTGTAACACTGTTTATCCAGGAACCAGGCAGATGTTTTGTAAAATGGCAGAAAAAACTATTTATTATCACCAACGTTTCGCTCAAATTAACAAATGTGAATCCTGAGAGCCGATATTCAAGCTTTCTTTGTCAATTCTTGTTATTATGCATTTGTTCAATTTATCCTCAATACTGGTTATCTTTTTTGTGAAATTACCTGCTTTTATAACATCAATATCTCTCTATTACATAAAAACGTTTCTAGCGATCACTATGTAATATTTTTTTTTTTTTTACACATAAGGTGGAATAATAGAAACGAGTTATTTGATGAATGATTGTATTATATATACATTTCACCGTTAGGAGAGGGGATATCCCCGTAGTTATTTATAAAATTATTTGTTGTTACCTTATTCATATTTCATTTTATGTTCCTTTAATGTTGTTGTTATTTATTTATCTGATTTCTTATCTAAAAAGTTGGTTTTCTTACTAAATTGAAAATATTATTGACTAAGGTATCAGAATATAAAACGCATAATTTATCCAATCAACAACCGAAAATGATCAATTTATAAGTCATTGATAATTTTAATTGAAATCGCAAAGTAACATTTTAAAGAATTTAAAATTTTAACTTTCTCCAATCTTTAACGGCTAAGATTAGCAATGTTAAAGTTGGTATGTTTATGTTTATATTATGTGTTTAAACAAACTTCTCGACAGAATGTTTATTGTCGAAAATTAGTTTAATAATTAAGATATATAAATCATTTCTGTAGAAAAACAAATGAACATAATAAACGCTTCGATCTATGTACTTTTTTAAAATCTAAATTTAGACAAAAATGAGGAACAGTAGGGCAATTGGTGGGTGTCCTGTGTGGAAATATTTAACAATGAAAATGGCAAAACTCATCAATATTTTTTGTTTTTATTTATTTATTTATTCCTCACCCTATAATGTCCCCAGTAAAAGCAACACAAATCCTCTACCATAATATCTCAAAGACCTCATTCAAACCAAGCGCCAGTACAGAACATTATGGCAACGCACAAGACATCCTTCTGATCGTCCCACATATAACCATTACTGTAAACTTGTTGCGACAGAATTGTCCAACCATCGGACCGAGTCCTTCAATTCCTACCTCTCTTCCCTTTCTACTCATGACAATTCCCTCTGGAACATGACCAAAAGAATCCTAAAATCCAAACATATTTCCCAACCCCTCCGACGAAATGATAGGACTTGGCCAGCATCCGACAAAGATAAAGTCGAAGAACTAGCCTTTCTTCTCCTTTCTCATACATTCACTCCTCATCCTGAACTTCATACTGACCTAACCCAAACAATTGAAGAATACCTATCGTCACCAATCCCACTTTCCTTACCTCCTAGAGCAGTCACCCCTTCTGAGGTCAAATATCAACTAAGGATGCTAACTCCTCGTAAATCTCCAGGGTATGATCTTCTGACTCCTTAAATCCTTCGCCAACTTCCTCCCAAAGCTATAATATTCCTTACATATCTCTATAATTCTATCCTAAGAACAACCCATTCCCCTATCCTTTGGAAACATTCCATTGTAATTCTCTTTCCAAAACCAGGAAAACCTCCTAATAATCCTGCTTCCTATAGACCAATCAGCCTACTTCCAATCCTCTCAAAACTTTTTGAAAAAATCCTCCTTAAATGAATCCTATCCATCGTTGAATCACAGAGTTTTCCCGCACAGCAATTTGGATTCCGCCCTAGACACTCCACAGTTCAACAAGGCCTCAGAGTCGTTGACTATATCTCTTCAGCTCTTGAAAAGAAACAATACTGCTCGGGTGCCTTTCTGGACATAGCGCAAGCTTTTGACCGGGTATGGCATTCCGGATTGCTTTTCAAGCTCAAATCCATATTACCCCAAACCTTATACCTTACCCTCCGCTCCTACCTCTTAGATCGTTCCTTTCGAATTCACAGTGGTTTTGAGTACTCGAATATCTTCCCCATCGAGTCAGGAGTTCCCCAAGGCAGTGTCCTGGGTCCTGTCCTCTACATCCTCTGTCTACTCAAGTTGAGTGTCTGCGGCTTTAGCGCACTTAACGGGGCGAGAGGGATGCGCTGGTATTTTTTGAGCTCTGCTCTACCCCTCACACGTGGGGGATAGAGTGGGCTCAGAGATCTTCAGGTCGATTGTATAAATATTGTATATATTGTTTTATCATTATGTTATTTTATTTATTTATTTTTCATACAGATAGTTTGATTATGTTCATTTTGTTTATTCTTTTGTTTGTATATATTTTAAGGGAGTTTTTTTTATTTTATTTTATTTCAGTATATATGAAATCATTCATCACTATTACCTATTGCCCACAACTGTGTAGCAGAATGTAATATCTATCAATTTTCAAAGTTTATTTATTGATATTTACAATTGCATAAAAAATACAACAAGCAAATTTGATCATAATGACATAATGATAATGATATGATACAGCATGTAGAGAAACTACCCAGTAGTAGAACCCTAAAAACATTTTACAATATAAGGTCACGAGGTCATCTTCTTTTCAGGCGCCTCGGAGGATTGCCAGGAATGGGAGAGGAAGCAAGGTTAGAAACTAGTGGGTTTGGGTGGTTAGAGAGTTTATAATGGAAGGAATGATATCGGGTTCGGGCTAGATCATTACATGAGGAACATTTAGGTCTTTAAGGATGGTTTTATTAGTAACAAAATAAGGAGCATTGAGGATTTTACGAAGGATTTAGGATTGTAAGGATTGGATACGAGAGGAATTCAAAGGTTTGGTGGAGCCCCAAAGCTCAACTCCGTAAGTCTAGATGGGCCTTATTATTGTCATGTAGATTCGTATTTTGTAATGAGTTGGAAGTTTAGACCGTTTGTCTAGTAAGTGCTGTATTAGCCGGAAAATGCGTGCAGTTTCCTGTATTTTCAGTTTTGTGTGAGGATTCCAGGTTAAGTGTTTGTCAAGGTGTAGTCCAAGATAACGAATATGTTCTACAGCGGTAAGAGCCACATTAATAAAGTATACTGTAGGGCAGTCCACAGGTTTACGACGAAGAGTAAATGTGATTTGATGGTATTTATTTTTAACCTCCAATTTCGACACAATTCTTCGAGGGTTGTGATATGGGACTGGAGAGTTTGGGATGCAATCAAAGAGTTATTACTAACTGTGAACACACATGTGTCATCAGCATACGTGATAAGAATAGTGTTAGGAGTCGTCGGGATGTCAGCTGTATAGACGGTGTAGAGGATGGGACCGAGGATACTACCATGAGGAACACCAGTGGATTGAAAATAGAGGAATGAATAGGAACCATTGTGGTTTACTTGAAATAATCTATTAGTAAGAAAGGAACGGATGATGAGAAAATATGTAGGAGGTAGGAATTTACGGAGTTTGTAAAGCAGTCCCGGGTGCCAGACTCGATCAAAAGCCTGCTCTATATCGAAAAACACTCCCTCGCAGTACATTCCGCGCTCCAAAGAAGACGAGACAACGTCCACCACACGATGACATTGCTGGATAGTGGAGTTGGATGTTCGGAATCCAAACTGGTGATCTGGGATTATATGATTGGAATCTAGGATGGGGTATAGGCGTTTCAAAATAAGTTTTTCCTGGATTTTTCCTATGATCAGTAATAGAGAGATGGGACGTTACTTCAATATTTAAAAACGACCTCTCGAGAATGAGCAAGACGAACTCCAACGCCATTATTCCCCTACGCTTGTACCACTACGAAAACATCCGCTCAATAATGCTGGCCATTGTCCGTCAAAGGATATCCCACCGTTCATGATCCGCTACCTTACAAGGTTGCTTATATATATCCTCTCTAGAATCGATTCGTTTCTTTTGGCAGTGCAGTTGGTAATAATAGGTAAAAAAAAATACTTTATCTTCATTGCTTGGAATCTCCTCCCTAAGGAGGGAGAAGAATCCCTTCTCTCTGAAAAACTGGGCTGGGATCCGGATAAAAAAAAATTCTCAGAAGCTCACCGGGTAAAATCCCAAAGTTTCCTTAAAACTCCTAGGTCCTGTATAAAAGAATTAGGAATCATAGCTTGTATCAATAGTTTATTAACACATCATACGTTTTGTTGTTTGTAATTGGAATAACAGCCTGGCAAGTTAAAAAGATCCATTCAATGCGCATGCCCTAGTTTTGAGAGAAAATGCTGACTATTGACCTATATCTCATAACAAGCTATGTTGAGAAAACAATTATTTGAGCTCATAAGGAAGATTTTATTTACTATAAATGATGACTGAAGATAACATCCTTCCTGATTCTTGTGAGTTTTTCATTGTTCATTATGTGATTTAAATGATGAGTTGATATTTCTTCGTGGAGTATAAGAGATGATTGGGGGTGCAGTCAGTAAATAACAAAAAAAAGTTGAGAGAACTACGTTTCAACTAGAATTGTATGCCTTCATCAGGAGTAAGAACAAAAAACACAATAACAAGCAATGAATAAAAGGATATATAGAATGAGTAGAAAATAACTAACATTATGGTTACATAAATAGTCTTGAGAGACATGAATAGTTTTATTAGAAGATAAAGGCTGTATGAGAAGATTACTCATCATATATTAATGTCAGTGATATTTTGTATTTATCCATTGTTTATTCACGCATTGTCATAACCATGGAAACAGGCAAACATAGAAATAGTATTATTGTTCCAAACCTAAAAATGAAAATATATAAATTAAAAAAAAGTCAAAGTTGATATATTCCCACCGAGAATAATAAAAAGTTTCCGTTTGAAACGAGCAAGGATTAATTTCAACTAAAAATTGACAGGTCAATGATAGTAGTGTGATGTGCATCGCACTAGAGTTCAATAAAGATTTACATTTTACCTTAAAAACAATGTGTTACAAAAAAAAAAAAAAAAAAAAAAAACAACCACACCTGTCCCCTCTCCCTCTCCCCCCCCCCAAAAAAACAAAATATAAATTGCAACAATTGACTATTTATGAGTTTGTATTGTGCCATAGATGCCAATTTGAAGTGTACACTCGGAGAGGGAAGAGTGCTCAAACAGAAGCATGTTGACCAATAATTGTGTTGATTATACTTGTGTTGATTTACAGAACAAAAATCGTTGGAACAGGTCGCCCGTGCTCTGCGATCAATTTGAATTGCCAGTTTACAAACCCAGGACAATAACCAATGAAGTCCTTCTCCCGCTTGTTTGTTCAATGTTATTTAGAATTTATTTTCTTTTTGTTTAATTTTTTTTTTTAGTCTAGAAAATATTTATCGAATCATGCCATTTACAGAAAACCTTTATATCGATATTTTTTAATATTTATTCTTATCTGTTCAACAATTTTACTCTTAAGGGTTCCCATTTGGTCATTTCCGTTAGTTTAAGGATGGGCTGTATAATTACTCATTATTAAGTAAATAAAGAAAATGTAAAATTGTTGGACAAACAATAGCAATCAATCTAGACACACCGTTTTTTTTTTACTACGACACGAAAATAAAATTGGAGAATAATTAATTTTATAATTAATAAGCTAATAATAAAGTTTTATTCTCTATTCTATTATTTTCTTATTTTTTCTCACCCATGTTGTATTAGATATATTCACCAGATAACTTTGTATTTTGCCTTTTGTTTCTAGTATTTTACTTACATATATCATTAATTACATATATTTTTTTTTTCTTTTTTTCCCATGATTTTATTTTATTTTTTTATTATATCTTTATTGAAACTTACAACTGTACATAATAATACATCCAGTAAATCACAATGGCAGGACACAGGCATGTAGAGAAACTACCCATTGGTTTCAATCTTATAACGTTTTTACATTAGAAGGTCCCGTGGCCATCTTCTTTTCAGGCGCCTCAGAGGATCGTCATGAATGAAAGAGGAAGCAAGGTTAGAAACTAGTGGGTTTTGGTGGTTAGGTAGCTTATAGTGGAAGGAACTTTAATTTAAATTATTATTATTAAATTAAAATATTCATATTTCTTGGTTTCTTTTGTATTTCATTATTTTATATTTTTAGTTCCTTTATCCAGTTACTTTACTTACATATTCAATTACCTATATATATGTTTTATTTTCCACTTCTTTTATTACTTTGTTTTATATTGGTAATTATTTTCATTTTGTAGATATCTTTGCTAACAAGATGTGTTTTATTTCTGTTCTTTCCTACTACTTAATTTTAATATTACTCTTCTCATACAGCCTCTATCTTCTTATAATACTGTAATAATGTTATTTTTGTTGTTTAAAATTGTTAAAAATTTGTATTTTTCTGTTACTATAAAAATTAGTACTTTGGTGCTTCTTTGGGTTTCAATAACGAAGATTAACGTTTCCCCTGCCAAGAACATAACAGTTAAATTAAAGATGACGAAGCCGTATACATAGGGGTGTAATTTGGGAGAGATCGGCCTTTTTCCAATTCCAGCTCTGTCTCTATTTTTCCTTTCATTTATTTATTGTTTATTATTTATAACAATGGGAACTTGATATTTATTATAAATAAGAATAATTAAAGATAAGATTTGAGAATTTTTTTTAATTCTTCATTTAAGCACTGTCAGAATATTTCAGTGATGATGAGACATATACGATGTTTAAGACCATTTAATTGAACATTGATTCACTGAGTTAAATTTAAATCGTAATCGTTTATGAGAAAATCCTAAAAAGTATAAAATCAATTTTATAATTTCGAACTTCTGGTTGATCGATTTTACCAAAATTTATCTATAAATCTCACATCTATATCCTCTAAATGTTTAATTTCAGTTTCGTGACTTTTTGTTTTAGAGTTACGTTAATCAGACGTACACGCCATTTTGTGAGACTTTGTTATATGGATGTAGGGCATCTCAAAACATATATTCCCGTCGAAGACTCGAATTCGAAATTTTGCACAATCCCAATACATCCCTTTACTATGTATCGGTTAGTGAAACAAAAAAAATACTGGATAAACCTAAATTTATAGAAATAGATACCTCGCTGACATTCTCACCTCAGAATCACTTTGAAAATGCTAGGTATGACATTGACGATATGGAGGCTTTTTTTAAAACTTGAACGTCGTATTTCGAAAAGTCATAGCATGAAAATCTATCACAATTTTCTAAAATTTATTCATTTTTACTTGTTTACCTCTATTTGCCTGCTATGATCGCATAACGAAAAAAAAAAATTTTCCAACAGATTGTACTCTATCATAAAGGAAATCCATCCTGAATTTCGAAAATAGTTGCAAAACTTGAAAATGTTTATAAAAACACGGTTTTCTGAAAAAAAAAATTTCAGACATCTCTTCAACGGATTGAGATGCGACTACGAGTTTGGCAGTACTGCATTTTTGGTAAACTATTCTAATATCAATTACTGAAATTTCCTGCTGGAACTTCCATTAAAAATCAATGACCCCGAGTTAAATTTAAATCGTTGTAATCGTTTTTGAGAAGATTCACATTAATTTTATCTAAAATACCATATTCATTTTAGGATTGGAAGAAGACAGTTGACCGTATGAAGTAGTTTGTGGGAAGTCAAGTGGGTGGCAGTCAATAAACGTATAAAAATAGTAAAAGAAATCTACTTATTGTTAACTAACGTTTCACCCCACTTTACAGGGCGGTCAGAGTTACAGCAAAGACTTAGTCGTCATCTCTGTTTCAATCTGACAGCCCTTTAAAGTGGGGCGAAACCTTGGTTAACAATAAATAGATTTCTTTTACTATTTTTATACGTTTATTGACTCCCACCAGGACTGTCTTCCTACAATCATATTTATTTTCCTTTATCTGTTAATGACTGGTATTTATATTATGAATCATACCGCTATTTAATTTTAGACTTATTGTTCTGCAGGCTAGGTTTGTTCTGGCCTAATTTCTGACCTAATTATATAGTTAAATTGGGGGGGGGAGTGGAGGATAGAGAGAGGAAGCAACCGAATCAGTAATGCAAAGATCACAAGATCAAATCCCGAAGCCTACTTCCTAGTAAGACAAGTTTCTCATGGAAGTTAGGCCAATAGCCCTCTAATTAGAGGAATCCTACAGGTTAAAGTATTATCTATTATATTATATTACGCTATTATATATCCTTATATTATATATATATATTATATATATAGTCTTTCTCATTATTAGAAACAAGATCTGCACAACCTGAGGAAGTATTTACATCTGATATGTACAAAATATATGAGCTCACGACTTACTGTGAGTCAAAAGAGGATTAGAAACTCCTATTTTTCTGTAAATTTCAATGGGATTAAGATATTTTCCAGAACTAATATTTACATTATAAGTGGGGCTTGAAAATAGATTTTATATATAAGCAATTAATATT
This sequence comes from Halyomorpha halys, assembly GCF_000696795.3. Lineage (NCBI taxonomy): Eukaryota > Metazoa > Arthropoda > Insecta > Hemiptera > Pentatomidae > Halyomorpha > Halyomorpha halys. Next base: position 277,725 of record NW_027112258.1, on the reverse strand, counting down.
TGGAAAGCAAACAAGAGTTGGAAGTAATAATACGAAAAGTAAATTTTCAAGGTAAAAAAATTATACAGTTTTAAATGTTTACCACTTGCCAAAACAAATAAATCCACTTTCAATAAAAAAGCAAGGAGGATTAACAATGATTCAATAATAACTATAAAATTCGGTGTTTGTACTAAGTTTGCTATAAAATCATGGCAAAAACCTGCGAACCTAGAGCTTCTTTGAGTGATTTTAGTAAGTAAATTATATTCTAATGGACTTAGTTACCGACAAAATAGCAAAATTTATTATAAATAAGTTTCATTCCTGTATAAAATATTATTAATAAGTTCACGAACCACTAGTTCGATATCAAACAAACCTCGTTCAGGACGGCCATCAAAATTTAGTGAGAAAGAACAAAGGAACATACACCGGATTGTAGAGGGATATCGCACTACCACAGCCATCAGGATATCAGAATAGGTCCCATCAACTTCCAATAACACCGTAAGTTTACAAACAGTATAAAATGTTATTTTTTCAAATGAAAGTAAATTTAATATTTCTGGCTCTGATGTCCGTAAGTTCCTTTGGCGAATATTAGAGTTCCATCCTCGATATGTGACGCTCGCTGTGAAACATAGAGGTGGAAGTGTCCAAGTTTGGGGTTGCATGTCGTGGAATGGTACAAGAAACTTGGCTTTTATAGATGGTATTATTAATGTCGAAAAACATGTGAACATTTTCCGGCATAATTTAAAAAGTATTGCCGAAGATGCTTTTATCTTCCAACAAGACAATGGCCCCAAGCATATATGGCCTAGCAAAATGAAAGAGTAGATGCTGTACAATGTTCCGAGGCAACTTAATAGGTCACTACAGTCTCTGGACATCAATGCTATAGGACACCTATCGTACTCATTAGACCTGAAAATAAGAAAAAACAATTTACTAAAAGAAACTTTGTATAAGAACTGGCGTAAAATTGGTCAAGAAGTAACACGAAATCTTGTTTCATGAATGACTATAACATTACAGACATCATCATAGATTCAAATGGTGAAGACAAAATATTAGTGGTTACCTGATCAAATCTATAAAATATTATGTTTATAATTAAATTAATTAGTGTGCCAATAATTTTTTGACCCTGAATATTTACTTTTCGTTTGATTACTTTCAGACTTAACAGCGTATACTCATTTAGTTATCTCCGTCGGTTTTAAGATGAGAATTATAATTACTCATTAATGAATAAAAAAAAAATCAAATTGTAATCATTCCAAACAAATAACACAGTTTTTTTATTTTTTCAGAGGTGGCATATTTAGGACACAAAACAATGGGACAATAAAAACTTGTGTACGAGAAAGGAATAATAGGACAAAATACATCCAGTGCGGTGCGCGCATCACATATTTTACCTAACATACTATTTAACCCATTTGTATAACACAGAAAAGTGAAAAAATCGTTCTTATCGTCAACATTTTTTCAAGAACTCCCCAACAATTATCATACGCACTTTGGTGTTAAATATGCACGTATATACGCTCTGGTTATAGTTACCAAGTGAAATTCGCCCATATATGCCCTTATGATGTGAGTGGATTATGTCCCGAAGTTTGTGTAGAATTTTAGATCCGTGTAGAGGTTATTATTATATTTGGGATTTTCAAAAATATATTTGTAAAGCCAAAATTTTTAACAATAAATTTATATTTTTCTGTCCCAATACAAATAAAATTTGTATTCTTATTGTTTCTCGAGAATAACGGATATGAAATGTGTTTCTGCCAAGAATAGAGCAGGTTAAAAAAATTAATACGATTAGAATCGGGCACTCTCAGCTGTCTCTTATTTTCCATTCACTAAACCCCTGCAGTTATTCCGCAATTTTCCTTTAGTCAATTATCAAATTCTTTTATAATTAATATTTATACATTTTTCATTTATAAAAATCGTTAGAGCTCAAATTCGTAAAAACAAATGTGTAAAATCAATTATATAAAGGGCCACTTCCGGTAAATCGATTTTATCGAAAAAGATGCTGTAACATCCCAGATATATCTGTCTTAAATATGTAATTTCGGTATCGTGTTACTTTTTGTTTTCGAGCTATGATGTTCAAGGACACACACAACAATTTTACAAGACTTGGTTGGACTCAGAGGTTCTAAAATCGTTTAGAATTCGAAGCAGTACTTTCACTTACTCTATATTCCATATATAGGTAAGTGAAAGTAGAAAAAGATGAATACAATTTAAATTGAAGTCAACAACAATTTTCAGAAACGTTACCGCCGGTTGAAGAATTTGAAATAAGTTGAAGGACTGACATAAAAACAAGTTTGTTGTGTCTCGTTTTAACCTCCCCATTCGTTTATCCAGTCACGCCTAAGACTTATGGAGCATCTTAAAAAGACTTATCTAAAAATTAAAATGAAATCATCCACACAGAACTTAAGAACTGGATCAGATGAATCATTGAATAGTGTCAGCGATATTCAGCTATAATTTTCCCCCCAACTGTATTTTTTTATTCCATTCCAAATTACAGATTTAAATAAAAAGATATTATTATTATATACTGGATTGCTGCGGTTGAATCCGGCTCGAGGCTTCTTCAGTTAGGGACGTGAGTTGATCTTTGCCGACTCTAATGTATAGCATTATCTCTGAGTTTCTTAGAAGTAATTACCATAGTCACGGAGGTTACGACGTCGTCAATGACACGGATTGCCTCATAGAAAGGAGTCATGGCTTGGGAAGGAGGAGAATGGTGCTTGGGAACACCGTACAAGGCAAAGTCCATCTCAGCTGGGATTGGCACCGTAAGCTTTGCAATATAAATAACATCTTTACAATGGGACTTCTGTCTTATAAATCTTGACGAATTCCCTCAGTAGGGAATCCTCACTAACCGAAACCCAAGGACATTATGAATTATGAATACTTACTTCCATTTACAGAAGACGAAAGTAAAGATAAATATTTAAGTATAGAAAAAAAAAACACTGGTGAGTGACCTACATATTGTACAGTCCGGTATAAAAGTAACTGGCAAATAGGTGGACAGTCCACAAGGGAATACTAATAATGATATTATAATATTATATAATTGGGATGAATTTCATAAAATGAGGAGAATATAACACGTCAAAGACACCATTCCTACCAACAGTAAAACATATTGCAATGCCTAAATGGATATGTTTTCTTTATTCATTATCATCTTGTTTGAGATTTGAAATTAAAAATACAAATTGAAAAAAAAATCTAATTAGAGAGGCACAGATATAAATGAAAGCATAAATGGGCTTTACAAGGATTGCGTTAGATGATTGTATTGTATTTATATTTTACTAGGTTTCGTTTTTTTAAGTGTTTATAAAACGTAAAACCTAAAAACTTTGTGTTATTACTAGTGACCTTAAACCTTTTACGTTGAATATGAAGGATATATTATTTTATTTTGTGATTTTTGGATCATTTGGATCATAACCCCACCACCTTAATAATTGTTATAATGAATCACCCACCAAGAAATAATAAAATTTGGTAATAAATAAAGTATATGGATATTCATCTTCATTTCTCGGAATGAAGAAAAAATATATTTAATTTATAAAATCTTCAGGATATAAAAGAATGTTTTATGTGATTCTAACTAGGTAAAAGAAAACTACAATATAAAAATGTATATATATATGTATATTGTTGACCGTATAGATTTGAAAGAGGATTGCGGTCAAAAAAGAAGAAATAGTTTTAAACTACCGCAACCCTGACCATCTTCTTATATATATAAAAATTTATATATATTTTTTTATTCAGAAAAACGTTTTATTGTCATGTAGGAAGCAAAGCTGACAGAGAATGCTGGATCTCATGTGATCAGAAAACCCTTTTACATTCTAAAAAGAAACATTCCGTTGTTGAATCGTGAATCGTCTTTGATCTTGAGAACTGTATCCACCCTACACAATGTTCCAATATGGTTTCCTCGTTATGATTGACTGCGACACAGGAGATATTTGAGTTTGTATCTCTTTGTCAATGGACGGTTAAAAATTTTTTAAATCTTCCCACTACATAGTCAGCTATTATGATAGATAATGAAGTAATTACAGCTAATTTCATTGTAGTTTCTAAAGATCAGAAGCGGTTTGTTGTTGGGACCAATTAATTCATTTGTCATTTAATACAATCGTCAATGTTAATTAATATCAACTTATGTTAATTAATGTCCACTTATTCCTAATTGACGGATCCGTCTATGATTCTCCCTTAGGAAATTAACTCAAATTAAATCTATGTAAGACATTGTAGCAATCTAAAACTGCTAGTCGATTTGTATTGCAACATTTGACAATAAAAAGAAATAATAAATTCATTGATCTTAAAGTAATTCTTATTATAAAATCCTTTTATTAGAATATAAATTTTAGTTATACAGGCAATTCCCGTCTACGTCGCTTGGTTTTTAGTCGTTTCATATTTATGGCTTTGAAATACAACTGAATTGAATTTGAAAGTACGTTACTTAAGAGAACTATTATACCCAAGCTATTGAAAGATAAAGGTATTTAATTTACTTTTATTTTAACTCAATCCCTTCCTGGCCGTTTGTCACACATGAGCTTACTACTTTATTCTTACTAAAGTGTGAAAGTCGAGTTTTCTTCCTTGGGCACCACAAAAGCCAACTCACCCAGGCCGTAATCGAACCGGCACCTCTGCAGTTGCGAGGTATCTAACTGCGACGCCTTAACACTATTTCACTTAAATACAGAAAAAAAGGGATGAAGGAAAAGTAAATTTACATATAGATGTGGATGATTGACCCTAAGTAAATTTGAAGTAGATGGTCAGAGCTGTGATGAAGAAGGAAGAAAAAATAGTAATAACTACTTATTTATCTTTGCCGACGGTTCGACTTACGTTCTAAGTCTTCATCAGGGCTACAATAAAACGATACAGAGAAAGTAGAGTTAATGTAAGGGGAAAGAGGGATATAATAAATATAACATAAAAACATTAAATTGTTTTTATATAAACAATCAACAAATTAAAAAAAAAAACAGGATAAAGATAAATAAAAAAACAAACAAATATATCAAAATATATTTTATTGAAAAGATATATTAATTTAATTAAAAGAGGAGACATAATAACTCCCATAAAATGATAAGAGTAATAGTTAAATTAAATATAGAATTATATTAGAGATTATATATAAATGTAATGTCGAAGGAAGAATATGGGTCAAAAGTAAACATGAGAATAAAAAGAGTTTAGAAAAAAGGATATTGCAATATAAATATAATAATAAATATAAGAGAGAAGAGAGAAAGAAATACTTTATTCATTCATGCTGCCCAAATACATTGGGTTGCCACATTACACAGCATACTGATCAATCCGTGACTGGACGTACATAAATTAAATATTTTTATATGATACAATATAATAAAAAGATAACATTTTTTTCCTCAGTTTTCATTTACTTTTCTTTTACAATTAATACCAGTCTACAAACTAACTACAAGTTTTTCGATATATTCCTTTTCTTTTTCTTTCCCTTCTATTTCACAACCCTTATTTCATTTGATCAACAAATTCCCCTATATAACAAATACTAAAATATTTAAAATAATAAAGTAATAAATAAAACGACAAATAAGATATGCATGCCATCCCTCCTCTGAATCCCATACTCGTTAATTTCCATGGATGTGGTGGTGGATGTTTCCCAGGGAGTCAAGTATTATATTCTCTGTCAACCTAGCCACGTCCTGGGCATCGACCCCGAGCTCCTCCATGAAGCTCCTAGTTGTGCTGGGAATCGTTCCACGGGCTCCGAACCAGAGGCCTCTCACGTAGAAGTCTCGTTCTCCGAAGCCCTCACGGAGAACTTAATTTAATTTAATAATTTAAACTATTCAGAAAATGATCAGACAATATTATGAATATTTATGTATTCAACACCGTCCACTGTAGTTCGATTCTTTTCCAAGTCGATCCACCTCAAAAACAAGTCCTAGTATTGCAGTCGGCTGAAATTACCTGTATAGAAAACAATGGTATATAGATACATATATTTTTTTCAGATGATTTTCGAATTGAAAATTCGGCCAACTACCAGAAATTCATTTCGGAAGATTATTGGGGATACTTTTATACCGACACTTCCTTTGTTGATAAGAAACTTATTAATTTATATTTGGTTAACCTTTTTTATGTGTGTGTTTTTGGAATATATGTTTTCTTTGTTACAAAAACAAAATAAAATAAAAACAGACTTGTATATATTCAGTATTGATGTAAACGATTTCCACGTTGCCTCTGTGGTCACAGGAAATGTTGAGATTATGATTCAAGGCAAGCACACAAAAAATAAATCTGATTCTTAGAAATAAAACGATTAAATAAAAAGTCATACATTTTATTAGCATACTAAAATAGTCGTCTGCTTTAACTGGCTGACATTTTCAACTCTCCAATGGAATTTGTTTTTGGTAGCATTGAATCTTGAGGTTCAGTCAATAAAAGAACTATACTGAGGCAACTTTTTGCAACTTTACTGTTTGTATTGATAACTATTGCAAACTAATAGTAGTAGTTATCAATATTAAATTATTCTATATATATATATGTAGTTTTTTAATAATAATTGAAGAAATAATTCGTTCTAAAGACCTGTTGTTTTCATTGTAGGCCGTGACTATACTAACAATAAAGTTGCGAAAAGGCGCTTCAATATAGATATCTTATTGACTGATCCTCAAGATCCACAAATAAAAGTGTGGGTGTGTGTGTACATGCGCGTGTATGCATGCATGCGTGCGTGCGTGCGTATCTCCATGATATCGTAATTGTTGAGGAATGAAAGTCTAATAAGTCAACCAAATCTATAAATAAAAAAAAATGATTCATGTGACGAATTGGCGAAATTCTTGTCGTAATCTTCTCTCCATTATGCTTGACCTTACAACTCCTGAGGAACCACGCATTGCATAACTAAAGTCAAAACGCTTACAACCGGTAGATAGAATTACGCTATCCAGAATTGAACAATAGAGACTCCGTATAATTCTTTGAACAATATAGTGTAATAATAAATTTAGTTCCATAACCCTGTTAACGTAAAAATTCTCGTATTTTAAGACATTAACGGCGCAAATTTATTATTCAACTTTACAACTGAAACATCATACGTGTCTGGAAGTTAATGGAGACAACGATTTAGTGTTTGAATCTGTGTTTAAAGTGTTGAAGTTGCCCAAAAAATATATTTAAAAAAATATGAGAATCTTCAATTTGAAAATATTCCAAAAGTCTACAACCAAAAAAATTGAATTTATAATTCGAGTTTTGTAGCACAGAAATTAAGAAAATCTTTCATTGCACCTGGAATGCTCAACCTACCAACTTTTTTTTATAGTTTCAATAGGACGTCATAAATATACTAATGGTACGAATCGGACTCTTCTAGGTCAATTTGGATTCGATATAAGCCAATGTATTTATAATTGCTTAAATAAATCTAAAACTAAAAAGTTTATTTCGTAAGCCTGGATAGTTATAATCTTTATAGTAAAAAGTGTAAAATCGATGATATAAAGTTGCAGTTCCGGTAAATCGATTTTTAGCGAACAAGCTGTCGTAAATCGAATAACCTTTTGTTTTTGAGCTAAACATACTCTAAAGATAAACAGAACATTTTATTTGACTTGTTATTTGGAGTAGGTAACCTTGAAACGAGTATTTCCAGTTGAAAATTCGGATTCAAAATTTGTATTACCTCTCCTTTCTATTGTAAATATATCTTTCTTTTTTTTTTAAGTTCCCTCCTTTTATGATGAACTAATTAATAACCGTGTTCATACAAAAAGTTCTATAGGGGCTATATATCACGTCTTGCTTAATTAATTAGACTGTATTCTATCTATCATTTTATTATTTTAATGTTTTCTAGAAAAATCATGAACAGCATACATCAGGGTAAAAAAAACAACAAGAAAAACGTTAGAAGCTCGGTCAGATTCAGTGATATCGCAAAGCATAAGGACTGCAAATAGAACGTACCATAAATCAAGACTAAGATTTGTCGCGGCACAAAGACAAGGCCAAGAAGAGACAGAACAGTTGTGCCAGCGATGCTATCTTGGACTGCTCCACTTGAGCCCCCCCAATCCCCCCCTAGCCCCCCTACCGCAACCTGATACCGTGGTTAATAGCCGATTGTTGTAATTTATCCAATCACGGCTAGGCAATAAAATCAAAACTTTCTTTATTTATTGCTGTATTAATTTACTTGCTCTGTTCATGTTATCTCCGTGTTCGTTCCTATTTGGGATTGTAAACTGACTGTTAGTGGTTTTTGGTAGTGAATTACTGTGTCCACTCGTTACTGAATTTTGTTATTGTTCCAATAGTGTATAGAAAACGTAACATATATATTATTATTTTTATATATAAATAAAAACTAGGAAAAATACAGGGCTTTTACAATTCCTATATGTTTTAGTTTATTTACACACAAAATAAAAGAAATAAAATCTAGTAGATAAATTTTAGCTCAATTTGATTCACTGGATGGGGCAAGATTATGCCAAAAATCCTCCCAACAACCAAAATCACTTAAAATTTTCTCCTGCTTGGAAATAGAAACTGAAATATGTTCCTATCTTACTGCACTAATTGTTTCTGATTGTGTAATTCACAATCTTGTGTATCCAAGAAGCTAGTGTCTATTCAGAAGCATACTTAATTCAGTATAAATCTTGTTCAAATATACTGTTTTACAATTTAATCCTATATGAGTAATTACAGTTTTATTTTATCATATTTTTTTTCCTTTCAGGTATGTAAAATAGAAGTATAATTCCCTTGAAAAGTTTTATGTGAGTATAGTAAGATATTTCTATAAATTTAAAAACAATAATTTTAGTAACCATAAGCATCTTATTAGTTTTATATAAAAGTAGGAATGACAATCTTATTAATGAATGCATATTAAAAAAAAATATATATACGATATATAACATTCCCGTATATTATTTACTTATGTTGGGAGAAGAACTATTGCTTGACTTGGCAAGGAAAAGTTGTGTGTATCTAAAATTTAGATTAGATTTAACGTAGATTTATATGCTTCGAATGTTACAGTGAATTTTTTGCTATAGTTTACTTACCCAAAGTCTAATCTTTATATCATCTATTTTATCTGTTTTTACAATTTTATCAAATACGTCTCAAAAGATTTCTAATAAAATTTTCATACTTTAAAATAATTTAATAATATGTTTCTCTGAATGTTATGTCCTTATGCCTCACATAAAACGTTATAATTGCCGTAGATAAATAACCTTAATGTACAAATCATAGCTTATGGATCTAGTTTGAGAAATACACTTCCTGGCAATGAGGTTCTGAATCAGCAAATCGTACTCAAACTGCCAATGAAGTAACTGTAAGACGGAATCATTTTTTAGTAACTTTTTTTAAAATTTATTTATTGACATTTACATAAAAATACATCTAGTAAATTTGATGTAAGGTCGCAATGGTATGATACAGGCATGTTGAGAGACTAACCATTGGTAACACTCTAATAACATTTCTACGTTAGAAGGTCTCGAGGCCTTTTCTTGTTTTCAAGCGCCACGACGGATAGCAAGGAATGGAAGAGGAAGCGAGGTAAGAAACTAAGTAGGATATGGTAGTTAGGGAGTTAATAATGGAAGGATTGATATCTAGTCCGAGATAGATCGGTTACATAAGAACATTAAAGTCTTTATGGAGTATTGAGGATTTTTTATTATAAGGCTTGGATACGACAGGTATTCCAAGGTTTAGTATAGCCCCATAGCTCAACTCCATATGTCCAGATTGGCCATATTATAGTCATGTAAATTACTATAGTATTTTATAATGGATTGGAGGTTTAGACCGTTAATAGACGAAATCGAAGTGCAGTTTATTATCTTTTCAGTCTTGTGTTAGGATTCCAAGCTACTCGTTTGTCCAGATGTGTATAAGGTAGCGGATCTGTTCTATAGGATTAAGAGCAACATTATTAAAGGGTACTGTAGGGCAGTCGGTTTTTAGTAACTTTTAAAAATATTAGCTTAGTTAAAAAAAAAAATTGAAACGAAGCTACAAAACTGAATACATGGAACATGGAATAAATATCACAGAAAAAATGTATGGAAACATTAAATTCAATCTTAAAAATCTCTAATCGGTCAATTTAAATTGATTAAAGCCACATTCTAAGAATGCCATCGCAGTCCAACCTAAAAAGAATCTTTGAGCACAACCCTCCATTGAGATTAAAGAAAAGTAATAACCGCCAATGGCTTTAAATATATTATGAAGACCGAAAACAATGGAAAACTTTCATGACATACTTGTAGAATTGACAAAAACAGAGAATAATGTTGATTTTTTTTCGAAGACTAGCGTAGGCGTCAGTGAAACCAGTTTGTCCAGGTTTGTATATAATAACACTAAAACTTGGGAAAGAATTTACGTTTGGTTTTTCTCTCTATTTTGAAGTTCGGACAAGAAAATATGTTGAATTTGAATTATTACTAGTTGTATCATGTGAATTATGATAATTCTAGCCATGCTTGTCTATTCGGTTTTTTTTTTTTGCATTCAGGCATCGTTATCGTATCTTTTAAAAATAATTCTAGCCCTACTTGTTACCATCTTGGAGTAGAAATGAACTAAACCCTTTTAATTAAATTAAATGAGCACAGTTCAAAATTTAAGTAAAGGACAATTAGATGTATAGTCTACTAGAAAATAGATATAATTAAAAATTTTTATTTTTTTTAAATATTTGTATAATATATCCTTCATACTTTTTATTCTAAACAATATAAGATTTGTATTCCAATATATTTGTAATATTTGTATAATAAATAAGAAGAAATATTTGTGAACTTTTTTTTTCTTTTTTAAGTTCCCATTTCTAGTTTCTGATCGTTTCTGACATATGGGGGAGCGGATGTCATATACAGATAACCAATCTATTCTAAAAATGGTGGGAGGGAGAGGGTCAAGGTGTTTCATTTCAGGTCGGATTTGAACCGGGACCGCAGCAGTCACGAGGCAGTCTCTTAACTCCCTCAGCAGCAAACGGCCCGATTCATAACGAAACTAACCATTGGTAGAACTCTAATAAAATTTTTAAATTAAATGATCTCGATGCCATATTCTTTGGAGGGTTATCAGATATAGAAGAGGATGTAAGGTTAGAAACTAGCGGGTTAGGGTGGTCGAGAAGGTTATTATAGAAGGATTGGTATCTGGTTCCGACCAGATCGGCTTCGTATAGATCAGAGAGGTCTTTGTGGATGTATTTATTTGTGACAAAGTAAAGAGCATCGAGGATTTTACAAACAATTTTGGATTATAAGGATTAGATACGAGAGGAATTCGATCTCACATCCGTAATATACCTCTTTGTTCTCTTGATCGCAAACATAACGATATCGTTGGCGCAAGAATCTCCATAAAAAATTTGCGATTTTGCAGTATTTGTTAACTAGAAAAGGGAGAGAGGGGGGATGTCCTGAATCAGTGAATGCAAATGAACCGTTTCCCGGAGCCGCACGTTGGCCGACCTATGCAGATCCCAGAAGAGCGTACACTTATGCAGATGGACACGTGAGATTAGCCCTTTTGCCCGCCCTCCATATTTGCACCCTCCCTTACCCCTGTTCGGGCCTCATGCTTTTAAATGGTGGATTAATCACCATAGGGATATGAACCATATGGGGCTGAGCACTGCGCGATTAAGACGATAACAGCACTTCTCCTAATCAAAACATAGAGGGACCCCTTTTATAAGACAATTTACTAAAACAACACGAGCTCTCTGTGTATGGTTGTTTCTTTAGTGGCCGGACTCTCATTTCAATTCCATTATCATTATTATATTGTAATAACAGCGTTCGTTGTGCTATATCACAGCAATAGTGACTTTTATTAGTTAGAACTATTATGAATTATTAATTAATTTATATTCTCAGTACATCTTCAAAGAGTAGACTCGATAAACTGAAAAATAAACTTTTTTATAAAACTTGAAGTAACGTTGAGGTATAAAATATGTAGTAATATCAATTAAACATTTCGAATCTCAATTAAAATTTGTAAATAGATAGACAAATAGATGATTTTAAATTTACATTTGACATAAAACATTATTAGAGGTTATATAATATTCATTTATAATCTGTAAATATGCACATAAAACATTGTTTTGTTCTTTTATTAAACATCGTTATATTATTCTATTTCTGCTCTGGAAAAGAGAAATATGAGATGAGATGAGAATGGAATAGAGAGGATATGGTAGATATGCTTAAGAAAAAGAAACCAAAAAGTGATGCAACTTAGTTATAGACTGCTTTATTGTGATCCTTAGTTATAATGGAAAAATAAACTAGTAAGAAAAAGATATTATATCTTCATTAATTACATTCTAAAAACAGATTGATTAGTATAGTGTATCAACCACAACCAAATGTATGCTAGCAGCATTACTTGTAAAATAAAGAATTTCCCTCTCACGTAAATATGTTCTTATCGGTTGGCTCTTCAGAGCTTGTAGACCTTTGGCCGCCCAAACGACCCTTCTCCACGCCTGCCTGTCTTGGGCTGCTGCTTTTCAGTCTATTGCATCTACGTTAATTCTGCCTATCCATCTGGTTTTTGGCCTCCCACGTGATCTCTTAACTTTCTTAACCTCATTTACTTGCAATACAATTTCCTCCTTTTCTCTTATTAGATTCTTTCCATGTCACTTGGTTACTTCCTAGGACCGCAATGCGTAAGTATCTATACTAAGTTTAATTACTTTTTATTGTGAATTATTTTTATTTCATATTTTCACATTTCCCGATTTGTTTTTTTCATTTTATTTTATTGGAAGGTTGCTACCTACCTTATGATTCATGATATGATCGATTGATTTATTTTATTTTTGTTTTATCTTTATTCATTAATTTTAATATTTTTTTACAATTAATACAAAACATTATGAATGTCCATAATATTCTTTTAAACGTTGTATTCTGTTTTTCCCCCTTTTATTAATTATTACTGCCTTATTTTTTTGCTATTACTTATTATTTCAGAATAACTTATGTTTGTTTTATTATTTCTATTTTGTTTTCAATTTCTGTATTTTACTATAAAGCTCTAAAACCCATTTTCATTTCCTATTTTATTATTCTTAAAGGGAATTGTCGCAGAAGAAGCAAACTACATATTATAATCATTATTTATAGATTTGTAAATTATTGGTTGTGAATTAGAAAATATTATTTATACTAGCATTTTTAACCTACTACAGTTATGAATGTTTTTTTCTTACAAGACTAAGAAAAATTAAGTCATGTTAAAGGTATAATATTAGTTTATTTTACAATATAATCGCTACTTAGGTAAAAAGCTATTTGATACCCGTTTAATAAGATAACTTATTTGATAAATATTTAATAAGAATAATTAATTTTTTTTAAATTTCTTTACTTACGAATGGGCATTTGCCTAGTAATATTCTTTCTTACGCCAATGATTTACGAGTATCATAAAAATTATAGTGAATAATTGTGCAAATATTTTATTCGATCAGCAATTAGCTATAAAGAGTTGTATAAATAACCAGAGTATCCTGAAAATTAAATTTGACATTGCTGTTAAAATTACTGATCGGTAGGGGAAGCGAATGATTGCTTGTGCACACTTGTTTGATGAGTCTACACCTTGACCTTGCCAAAGGGTATAGCGACTGGTCAGCAAGCATCCCAACGAAAATTTCTCTCTTCTCTCTTTTACAATCACTAAGTCATGTAATATTTGTTTTATTGTATTTTGTAAATATAACTTGTTTCGTTTATTAAATATAGTGAAAAATACCTTTGACTAACATAACCTTTTTAGGAAAAAATAATATAGGGTGAAGTGGGGTAATTAAAACCCAAAAATGCAATAGATGATTTTTAATCCTCATTTGCAGTAAAGTAATTTCATCAGGATCAAATGCGGATCGCATAATAAGATACTTTTCCATTACATTGTTTCTTTCTTTACGTTTTAAAAAAAAAAAAATACCTCCGTTTTACAAAATTTTCTACTACTCAAATCCTATTCTAGGGAGATGAATTCAGTAAAAGAAAGGAAAATGGAACAGACAAAAAAAAATCTTAAATTTTTCATTTTATTGTAAAGAACGTTGAATTACGAACATGTTTACATTTTATTTAAATTATGAAATTCACTTTACATTGTTAACTTTACTTTAACTAGTATTTATTACATATTCAACTTGATTAGTAGCATCAAAATAAAAAAAAAAAATGTACTTAATGGTACATTTTTTCCTCAATCAACTAAAACTGAAACTAAGATATCTTTATATAAATAAAACCGAAAACACAGCCATAGCAATAATGTAAACCTATTATGAGGTTAAAGCAAAACATTCAAGTTGCTTGGATGTGTTCACGAAAATGCTTCCCACTCGTAAGCTGAGTGGAAACATTATCACAAGACAAGTCACTTTAAAGCGCGTAAAGTTCCCGATATTGCCCTCTTTAGCAGTTATCAGATCTAGACAATAGCACAAATAATTATTTCATGGTTATAGGTTCAAATGGTAACAATTTACACATTTGCCCAAGTCCGCTCTACCACATTATGAGGATCTCCATATGTGTGATATATTGTTATCTAAATTAAATTTTAATAAAAATATATTAATTAATTAGTTTTTTACAATAATATAGTACTGACATCAATGACGGAACTAATAATTTAGCCGGAAGGAGAGGAAAGACAAATTTTGCCACCCTACCACTCCCCCCCTCCAATTAAAATTAAGAGTTTTATAATACCATTTTAGGTAAAACTAAATATCGTCGTATCATAAAATCAACTCATTTTATTTATTGAATTAAGCTCGAAACAAACAATTAAATAAATTAAAATTAAAAAATAAATAATTGAACACCATTAATTATAATGGAAAATAAATGTGGCCCCTTCCCTCTCCAGTTCTGAGTATGCTGACATGGATCATGTGTTAAACATTTATGAAATAAACATACATAATAATTTAATAATTTAAATGAAATATCACTGGGGCCTAGGGTTCGGACATTATAACCTGTTACCCGATGCAGCACTATTGTTGATACCTAACCTTCATTTTCTGAGGACTGAGAAAAACATTTAATTTATTGGGAACTGCACTCTATGCCTTCCATTAGATTACTGAAAAATATATTAATTTGTTTTAAAATATTAATTTTACTTTCTCTAGTTTTCTCTTTCCTCCTTTTCAATTAATTATACTTGATGTTGTAACATAAACAATTCTATACGTACTAATATACACGTAAGTAACATTATGTTTTATTTTTACTAATGTGGCAGTGTCCTTCTCACCGACTCACACTCAGATGAAGGATGGGTCTAAATCTACAGATCATGGCTGTTCAGGGTAAGCAGATGCACTAGGCAGGGCCTTTCTTTTCCTGAATTATTAGAATAATAATTCCCCTATACGGGGGACTAAACCCGTGGGTGGCCACTTGACACCATCCTAGACAACATCAATTCCTACACTCAGTCGGCGTGAGTTGCTTCCAATAGGCTAACAGGAAACCGAGAGAGGTAGGTCGAATGGTAGTCTGCGGTGTGGGTGCTATTCTGGGTGATCATCCATTCAAGTACTGACCTCGCTGATTTCGCTGGATCACAAAAATGGTATGAGGTCAATCATTTGATTTTCTAACCTTCAGTTCTACAACGCACCTAACTTTGGTATTTCAAGTAGGCATTCCAACAACGGCAAAAAATTGCTAACAGTTGTTAAGGATTTGCCTGTAAACTGTACGAAAAATCAAGGAAACCCAAAAAATAAAATCGTTTTAGAATTTCTTTTCCCGTAATGATCCGTCATCATCATGACAGTCATTTTCGTCTCCTCAGCCGGAGGAAAAAATTGAAATTATGATGGTGTCGTGAAAACCCGTCATCATAATTTGAGTTTCAGAGTTTGAAAACTGAATTGTAAAGCAATTTTGTTCTTGATTTTTTTTTTTTTTTCGATTTTCTTGCTGGAAAAAATGCTTAAGGTTTTTTTTTCTATTTTCTCCTTTAGGACGCAAAACGATAACAGTTCCCATGGGTTGGTGATATCAAATAAATACGGAGTATGATCTATTCCTCTGTGTGGTAACTTTTTAATCTTACAGAATTCATATGTTATTTGATAATATTTATAGTTATTTCATAGAATATCTATATATATTTTAAATTAACTATTTTTTTAAACTCCTTTCAGTAAGCAACGTAGAGAATACCCCATTTCTGACTTTTATTAGAAAACTTTTAAGAGATTCCGAGAATCCAGAATGGTTTAAATTTCATAATGTACCATATTTTGTATTAAATATTTTACTCGTTCCGAAATTTAATCAATTTATTTTAGGCCTCACTCAAAAGTGTCTGAAATGGAGGGGGCTATACTCCATTTTCACACAAGGGCAGTAATTCAGTTCAGTGGCTTGTAAGTTAGTAAACAAGCGTGTGTTGACGATGCCATTTCGTGAGCTTGGAGCCTAGCGAGTAAACTGAGTTAGTTGGTCCGATCCAGGAAATGGATTTTTGGCAAATGACAAGATACGAGCAACTTTACACTGAAGTCCTCCTTCCCTTCGTCTACCTCGTAGACACTCGAAAAACACATTGTACACTGAGAGCATTATTTAAATTTATGTAAAAGTTTTTGGCACTTGTTTGTTTTCCATCCAACCAAAAAAAAAAATAATAATAAAAATAATCCTTAGACTACCTTCTATTATAGTCGTATGTTACTTTGCTTTGTGACGCATTTGACAACACTTTTTTTATTTTTGAAAATCGCTGATTGACTCCTAGTAATATATAAAAGGCAGATTATTGAATAATAAAATATTATTATAATATTTTTTAATACTTTTCAATGTCAAAATATTTTATATTCCCCCCTTACAATATATAGTTATGTATATTATCATTTAATATCTGCCTATATTTAGTATTTTCTCATATTTCCTAATATTATTTTATACCTATATTTAATATTTAGGTATACAGACATATTATATTTTGTATCTATATTTATATATTTTATACTTAATATTATATTGCTTTAATGTAACTTTATATCTCTTTACCTGCAAACGCAACGTCATTTGTTAATCGTCAAATTCCCCCTTTCCCCTATCCTGCGTTACCTTGCGTCCGGCTGATAACATTGCCATAAAATATTTCCTTAGATTTTTATTTGAAAAGCTTTTAAACTACTCTCAATAAACAGTGAATGATACAGGTTTTCTTTATCTTTTACAGTACCTAAGCAAATGATACATGAAAAACTACATTTACTAACTCCCTCCGTTTGTACTTAGGGGTTGTCTTAACAAAAAATAATAATAATAATTGCATTATATGAGTAAAATTAAAACTTTGTTATTATTAAACATGCTGTATGTTTCTTGATTAAAATAACTACATAAACATGTTTGTAATAATTAATATATATTTTTTTATTCACTTTTTCTTAGTCTTCTAATGGAAATGTTGATTAAACTAGAATTCTAGTTTCAACTAAAAAGGAAAAAAGTACAATCAAAGAAGGGTTGTAATGAACTTAGTGATTAGTTCAGAAAAAATAATCTACAGAGGTTTCCAGACCTTGCACTATTCGATGCAGGTTATGTTATAACATGTATTAATTGAACCATTGCCTTTTTGTGTGCTTGTATATTTTGAGATCGGATAAATACTGAATAGCCATTTTAAATAGAGTTCTGAGTCCAAACTTACTATGGTAAGGTTACCATCCGGGATTCGTACGAACGGTCAAAGATAGGGCTGCTAGTCTGATATCTACCTAGCCTTTTTCGAATCTTTCTCAAAATTAAAAATATTTTGAAAATCATTGAATTGAATGTACATCGGAATTTACAAAAATAATATTTTCTTTGATGGAAACAACTTGGTCAGTACGAAAAATGCCATCAGTTCCGCGATGAAATGAAAGAAATTTAGAATATTAAAGCAAAGTCCACTCCATGTTGTGTGGAATTTCATATATATATAGATATATAATGAAATTTATTTATTTTTATTATGTTATATATAAAGTAATAAGATAAAACGTTCCTTCTAAAAATTACTTCATCCAAAAAAGTATTTTAAAAAGGTCAATCGCCATTTGAGATGTATTTGAATGTGCATACCTAATGTTTATTTACCACTTAATAATATGTTATTGTGCATATCATTAGTAAATTTTAACTTTAACTTGTGAAATTTTTCTTTTTAAAACAATTTTGATCTCTTTTCTCTCAACTTTATTCTCATTTAACATCCGACGTTTCGACCTCTCAGGTCATTCTCAAGGATTCCTTATTCTGTCTTCATTCCTTTTTTTTTTTTTTTTTCCTTAAAATTCATTACTGCTGGCTAATTGCCTTTGTCCCAATAATTTCTTCCATTAAACTATTTCCTAAATTTAAAACTTTCAATAACTACTTTTATGTTCTTTAACAAACCCGTTTAAGGGGTTTGTTAAAGAACATAAAAGTAGTTATTGAAAGTTTTAAATTTAGGAAATAGTTTAATGGAAGAAATTATTGGGACAAAGGCAATTAGCCAGCAGTAATGAATTTTAAGGAAAAAAAAAAAAAAAAAGGAATGAAGACAGAATAAGGAATCCTTGAGAATGACCTGAGAGGTCGAAACGTCGGATGTTAAATGAGAATAAAGTTGAGAGAAAAGAGATCAAAATTGTTTTAAAAAGAAACTAAACCACTCTCAAACAACTATATAAATAAAAAATAAATCTAATATTGTGAAATTTTTTTAATTGCATCGAATTCTAAAAATATTATGTTTTTTAATTAAAAATTATCCACATCAAGTTATCCGGTTTTGATTTTTGTAATTTATGGGGACCCTAGCCCAATGCGGAGAAATTAGAGACCGCTTCATGAAATCACTTCGTAATGCTATGATGTAATGTTGGGTGACCACTTCTAGGCAATCCCACAACATATAAGAGAGATTTGAAATTGCCACATCACGTGGTTTGGAATGTTTATGTTAATGAAGTATGGAAATTGAGTACACAGACCCTAACTATACTATCAAAGATGAGTTATATATTTTTCTCATATATGTTTAGATGATGAAAGGGACTTTTAGGCTCTGACATCCCCACGTTTGTCATTTGCTGCAATGTACAAAACATCTACAAACACTTGGTAACTAGCAAAGTAACAATGGTTGATATGAACACGCTCGTGTGTTCCAAAGAAGCAAATATTCTAACACGAGCTTGCATTGGGCATTATCTTCGATTTAAACTGTTTGTTTATCATAATAAAACAAATAAAAAGGAAAATTAAACATAGTATAATATTAGCAAATGTGTGGAGGGTCAAGAGTTTAATACTTTATAAGGAAGTACTGTTTTTTTGAACAACGGTTATGGGAGGTGATTTGTTGAAGATAACACTCAACCGCCAGGTTTCTCCCCTACTAATGGTACTATAGAGGCTGGGTGGGCCTCAAGAGGGCTCCCAAACCGACAAGGTTGACTTGTGGCTAGAGTAATATAAAAAATAATTATCTACCACAATCGGATTCGAACCCGGGTCCTGTTAGTAGCACAGCACCTGACATACTGAGCTTCTCCACTTCAAAAAAAAAAATACATGGTATGTAATAAAACGTCTTAGGAATTTTATTTTATTTATTTAAAATTACAATTACAAAGTAACAAATTTACAATTACAATTACAAAGTGAGAAGGTTACAAATTTACAATTACAATTAAAAAGTGAGAAATTTACAATCACAATACATATTTACAATTAGAATTACATATTTACAGTTACAATTTACATTTTACAAAGTTACAATTAGAATTGAAGTAGTTAGCAAATTGGCATATTAAATTATACATTTACTTACACACGCTGGAATTAGAGTTAGACTGTAAAGTGAAAAAGTTTTGTTGTTGTTGTGGGATCTTCTCTCAACATCTCCTGTAAATCTGAAGAGAATCAGTGTGATTCGTGTGCAATCGAGAGATCGTTTGAGCAGTAGCGGCACATCGGTGCATTTTCTTTTTTCATGGGATGACAGTGGGTGAGTGGAGTACGGCCAATCCGAAGATGGGTTAGTACTACTTCTTCTCTCCGTGGCAGATACAAGTTTCTGGTTGGACATTTCACTGTCTGGGCCCTGTTTCATAATGAAAGCTAATAGTATTAGTTCATAGTACAAGTGGAGAAACTAGTGTGGTAATAATACTAATACTTATTTTTTTCATGATAGGGATGACTATTAGTGATATTACAGGAATTAAAAAATACTAAAGTGCAAGTTACTATTGTACAAGTCAGTGTTATTGAATTCAGATAAATCTACAACACTAATAGTATTAGTTTGTACTTTATTATGAAACAGGGCCCTTTTGGAACATTCATAACTTGTTGTCTCTTATGATGAACTATTCGTCTTGCTATCCAATTTCTTTGATCCGAGAAATAACAGCTTTGCATGTTAATGATGTTACGACTTGACCCGTCTTTATAGCTAGTCTGGCCTGCGAGTCTGCCTTTTCATTTCTGGTGATCCCACAATGACCTGGCAGCCATAAAAACAACACCCTACCACCCATGTTGTTCAAAGATTTCAAATGCTGCTTTAACCCTATTATTAATGGGTGAGTTAAAAACGGATCTTGTTAAGATTTGATGGCAGATTCCGAGTCAGAACAGACGACCGAGCGGGGGCAGTTTAGAAGAATATTGCAAACTGCGGGATTAATTCCAAAGAGTTCTGCAGTGTATACCGAAGAATATGGTGGTAACGAAAATTAGAGTATTATTATGTGAAACGACAGCAGTGCCTACTATTTCGACTGATTTGGAACCGTCTGTAAAAATGAAGTTCCATTCGTGGTGGTTAGTTTTAAATTGGTTGAACTTTTTTAATGTGATAATTGGGGATAAATTGCGGCTGAAGTAATTGGAGGATGTTGCTTCATTACATTTGGAAATGGAGTGAGATTCGAGTGAGCAATATATTGTAAGCATCTGTTAGGGAAGGAAAGACGAGTATTTAGTGCATTAATTGCATTAATTATACTGATTACTAATACTAATGATAATATATTATATACTAATTACTACACTAATTATATTAACTACATTAATTATTATTTCATTGTAATTAATTGCATTAACTATACTAGATAACTTAAATTCAACTTTAGTTCTAATATTTTCATCAGATTTTTGCTTGCTGATTTTATATCTCATACTTATATGTTATATATGTATATCTGTGCTGAATTAAATTAAAATAAAATTAAAAAAATTTTAAAAAATATTCACACTAAATTAATAGAACATATACAGCATTAAACTAGAGTTAATTCTTGATTGCAAAGGTTGGGAAAGTTCGTTAATTAATTTGTACGAATGTTTATTTGTTGGCAGCTCTAAGAATGAGAACGAACGTTTGGATACCAGCGATTGTAGCAACCTCTGAGTTTTGCCCAAAAACCCCACTAGAGGAGATTGCCCTTAATTTTTAGGCAAACTTGTACAGGGAAATCCAAGTCCTCAATCTAATCGTTTGCACATACGGCCACTTGCCGTACTTTGGCAAATATGTAGAAGTGCATCTGTTTGTTATAAATTTTTAACACTATTTCTAATTATAATAAATCGAATCTAATTTAAAGAAATATATATATTGTTTCTCGGAACTGTTTCTTTCATTTAAGTACAACAATTATTAATTAAACTACTGTAAATAATTATATGTTTGGGTTAATGTATTTCTACATATATTAGTAATTAGTTTTTATCCTTAAATGTGCCGGAATGCGATACTGTCAAATGAAAACTTAAAAAAATTCAACATTTAAAAAAAAAAAAAAAAATTAAATGAAACAATAAAACCTCTTTTTTGACAATAGGAACGATAACTTATTTTTTATATTTTGTTATAAATTTTATTTGTATAAACGATCAATATAATTATTTTATTCCATTTTCCCTCTTTCTTTTATTTTACGATCAGATTAAGTTTGTATATTCATCATAAACTATTTAATGATAATTTAATATCATATTGTCTCATATCAGTGATTTAACTTTAATTATAAATAACAATAAATGTTGTAAAGTTATATTCAATCATCATCCGCGTACTAAAACTTTCCGCTTAGTTGTTTAGTAGACTACACACCGATTCACCACTAAAATAAAATACAAAGGCCAAGAGCAGACTAATTTACAAGTAGGGAGGGAATCGAATTTGGAGCATCATCTGCGGATCACTTCTTATGGGATTACTTGAAATGGGGCGGGTTCTTCAGCAGGCAAACATCTCAACTGAACAAAAACCTGAAATTTCATGCCTCTTTTGCCAAATCTCTTCAGCAAATAAAATTGCAAAACAAAAATACAATTTACATGATCAATCATTTCACATGGATTTTTTAAATAATACTCTAGCAAACCCAACAATGGTTCGCTATTGCTAGATTCGGAGATGTATATAGATTAATTCAACACGACTGAAAGTTTAATATCAATTAATATATTTACTTAAAATTAAACATATATTATTATTATTTACATACTGGATTAATGATTGAATTATTTGCTTATTATATCTATTGAGTTTATGGTTGTAAATAAAATATGTAATTAAACTTTATGGTAATAATATATAATAAAATATATTGTAACAATACATAATAAAAATCCTTGGAGAAGTTTGTCGGGGGGTGCGGTCAGCAAGAAACAACATAAATAAACAAAACCATATTTATTTATTTTATGCCGACGTTTCGACCTGAAACGTCGACATAAAATATATAAATATGGTTTTGTTTATTTATATTGTTCCTTGCTGACCGCACCCCCCGACAAACTTCTCCAAGCATTATTCTACGTTCAACTATCTACACCTCATCATAATAAAAATCGGTAAATAAAATATTTGATGTCTCTATACACTTTACAGAATGATTTCCATGAAACTGTAATACAAATACCATTTCATCTCTCATTAATAATATTAGTCCAATAAGGATTTATGTAGGCAATTAAATACCATTACAATTTAGAATGCTCGGTGTAAAGCTTTTAAGTTATAATAAAAAAATAAAATAAATAAAAAATAAAAAACTGCCTAAATACTATAATTTCCTTTTCAAATATTTTCAGCCACATTGGAAAAGAAAATTATAGTATTTAGGCAGGTTTTAATTTTTTATTTATTTATTTTTTTATTATAACTTTAAAGCTTTAATAATATTAAATTAATAACTGTCCAAATCCAATAATTGTTTTTTGTTTTTGTAGGGAATTTAATCTCCATTCAAATAAACATAATAAAAAAACATGAAAATCTATCCTAATCTTATATAAAATATGAATAGTTCTTATATAACCTCATAATTCTTCAATATGAATACGACATTGAAACAATGTGGACAGACGGACCTTTCAAAGGAATGATAACATATTCGTTGTTATCACCTCAAGAAACGCTTAAATACGAATTTTCTAAAAAAATGAGAAAACGAAAATTTTGGTCTTCTATGAAAATCGACGCTAAAACAGAATATGGTTTGATTTTTCTTTTCTTCCCCCACTTTACTCTAAACTTTATTAAGTCTTTTTTTTGTTAATATAATTTTTTTTTTTTTTATTCGTCAGTCATCATGAGACAAGTCAATTGGTACAAAATAATGTATACTTTCTGAGCTATGCCATAAACACAAAACATAATTATATTCAACATTATAAAAAGTAATATAT